>NC_133653.1:238841676-239065566 GCF_009905375.1 Apium graveolens
GCGCAACATGTCTTCAAATTGTTTGAATTGTTCTTTCACTCTGCCATCATTCGCGGTGATACGCCGTGCTCATATTCAACTTCGTGCCAAGACATTCCTGAATTGCTTCCAGAATCTTAGTTAAATTTGTTTTTAAAAACAAATAAAATTACATGTGGATCCTGTCTGAAACTATTGATACAGGTACTCCATGCCTTAATACGATTTCGTGCACATACAGATGAACCAACTTGTCCAGTGACGACTTCTCATTTATTGGAAGGAAATGCGCCGACTTCGTAAGACGATCAATTATAACCCATATTGCGTCATGTCCGGATTTGTTCGCGGTAGTCCTACTATAAAGTCCATAGCGATATTTTCCCATTTCCATTCTGGAATCTTCAGGGGCTGAATTAATCCGCTTGGTCGTTGATGTTCTGCCTTTACTTTCTGACAGGTATAGCACTTCGCAACCCATTCTGCCACGTCTCTTTTCATATTTGGCCACCAAAAGTTCTTCTTTAAGTCTTGATACATCTTGGTGCTTCCCGGGTGGATTGAAAATTTCGAATGGTGGGCTTCATGGAGGATCTCATTCTTTAATTCAGATACATGGGGAATCCATATTCTGGATGAAAACCTTAGTATTCCTTGCTCATCCCTTTTAGTATTAATCTCTTCTCCAGATAACTGATTTTTCTCTTTTTCCATTACTTCCTCTTGACACTTCTTTATCTTTTCCATAGTGTTGGCTGAAAGGTCATTGCATGACAAACTTCTTTGACTTTCCCATAAGCACAAAGTTCCAATTCAAATTTTCCGATTTCTTCAGATAACTCTTTTGATGTTATCATTATTCAATCTTTCCTTCCGACTCAGCGCATCGGCCACTACGTTCGCCTTTCCAGGATGGTAATTTATCGAACAGTCATAGTCCTTAATCAATTCCAGCCATCTCCTCTGCCTCATATTGAGCTCTTTCTGAGTAAAAATGTACTTTAAACTCTTGTGATCCGTGTAGATTTCACACTTTTCTCCATAGAGATAGTGTCTCCAAATCTTGAGTGCGAACACTATGGCGGCTAGTTCCAAGTCATGCGTCGGATACTTTAACTCGTGCGGCTTCAACTGTCTTGACGCATATGCTATTACCTTACTGTGTTGCATCAACACACAACCCAAACCCTTATGTGAAGCGTCGCTGAATATTACAAAATTCCCTTGATCATCTGGAAGTACCAACACCGGAGCTGTTACCAACTTCTGTTTTAACTCTTGAAAGCTATTTTCACATTCTGCACTCCATTCAAACTTTTGATTCTTTCTGGTTAACTTGGTCAATGGCGTGGCGATCTTCGAGAAATCCTTGACGAATCTTCTATAGTATCCGGCCAATCCTAGAAAACTTCGCACTTCCGTAGGAGTCTTTGGCCTCTCCCAACTCATAACTGCCTCAATCTTCGCCGGATCCACTTTAATTCCCATTTCCAATAACATGCCCCAAAAATTGAACTTCCTTTAACCAAAACTCACATTTGGTAAACTTGGCATACAACTTCTCTTGTCGGAGTATCTCCAATGCTATCCAGAGGTGCTGCTATGTTCTTCTTCCGACTTAGAATAAATAAGGATGTCATCAATAAATACCACGACAAATTTATCCAAATACTTCTTAAATACTCGATTCATCAGATCCATAATGCGGCCGGAGCGTTGGTCAATCCAAACGGCATTACTAGGAATTCATAATGCCCATATCTGGTCCTAAATGCGGTCTTGAGAATATCTTCTTCCTTGATCTTAATTGATGGTATCCCGATCTCAAGTCAATCTTCGAAAAACATTTTGCTCCCTTTAACTGATCAAAAAGGTCATCTAGTCCTTGGTAGCGGGTAGCGGTTCTTGATCGTTACTTTATTCAACTCCCGGTAATCTATGCATAGACGCATACTCCCATCTTTCTTCTTCACAAAGAGAACAGGTGCTCCCCATGGCGACGTACTTGGTCGTATCACTCCCTTATCCAATAATTCTTGTAGCTGGCTCGCCAACTCTTTCATTTCTGCTGGTGCCATCCTATACGGAACCTTTGAAACTGGTTCCGTGCCTGGAGCAAGGTTGATCTCGAACTCAATTTGTCGATCTGGTGGTAATCCTGGTAGTTCGTCGGGAAACACATCGGGGAACTCATTAACTACAGGAATATCTTCCATGCGGGGGCTGCCTCTCTCTGAATCCACTACATATGCTAGGAACGACTCACAACCTTTTCTAAGTAACTTCTTAGCCTGAATAATTGTAAGAAATAGTCGCTCTTGCCTCTGTCCCTTAAATACTACCTTCTCTCCACTCTTCGTCTTTAAATACACTCTCTTGGTCTTACAATTTATCTGAGCGCTATTCTCTCCTAACCAATCCATTCCTAAAATTATATCAAACTCTCCCAGCTTGAAGAGTATCAAGTCGGCTGAGAACTTATATCCCGAAATATCAATCTCACATTTTGGACAAAATTGATTCACAGGAATCTTCTCTTGGTTCGCAATTACCACATTTACTACCTCACTCATAACCGTTTTATCACATTGGAGCTTATTAACAAAGGATTCTGATATGAAAGATCTTGTTGCTCCCGAATCAATCAATACTTTAGCTTTGACATTATTGAGTAAAAGTGTACCTGCTATCACCTCAGAATTCTGAACAGCATCCTTCATCTTTAGATCAAATGTCCTTGCTGTTGCTTGCAGGGTTGGTGTGGGTGGTGGAGGTAACGCCAATACCTCAACTGGCACGCTTGCACTGGTACTTGCCACGTTCATCAGAGCTCTGTCTGGTCCTGTTGCCTTACACTCCCTAGCCATGTGTCCAGTCTTCCCACATTTGTAGCACGTAACTCCTGGCTTCGGCATCTTGCACTCATTTGCCAAATGTCCCTTCTGATTGCACCTATAACAGGTCATACTCAGCTTATTGCATACTCCGGGGTGCCTTCTTCCACAGTGCTTGCATTCTGGCCTCTGGAACCTGTTTTATCCCACTTGCCCTTGGCTTGCCTGATTGTTCCCTTTTGATTCTTGCCTTTTGCCCAAATTTCCTTTCCTTTGAAAATTTCCGCCCTTCTGGAAACCAATCCTCTTTACATTCCGATCTTGCGAACTTCCAGCTTCAGACTTTTCTCCATAAAATGGAACCTTCCTCTTCTTGTTATCCCTCTCTTTCCTTGACTGCATCCCATTATTCTCAATCAAAGCAGCTTTCTGTACTACTCCCGCATAAGTTTCAAGCTCAAACATAGCCACCCTATCTCTGATCCAAGGCTCCAATCCTTGCTGAATTTCTTTGCTTTTCTTCCTCAGTGCTAGTATACTTTGTCACAAACCTTGACAACTCAGTGAACTTCTTCTCATATTCTAGTACAGTCATGTTCCCTTGCTTTAACTCAAGAAATTTTAGCTCCATCTGATTCTGCATGTACTTAGGGTAATACTTGTCCAGAAATAACTTCTTAAATCTCTCCCAAGAAACCTGCTGAGTGACTTTCATAGCTTTTACTGATTCCCACCAATAGATGACTTCTCCTTTCAAGAAGTAAGTGGCATACGGCGTCTTCTGATCGTCTCCTATCTGTACCAACTCAAAAGCCCTTTCCATCTCCTTGATCCATGTGTTTGCTATCACTGGATCAGTGGTATCATGAAATACAGGTGGATTCACATTCTGAAAAGCCTTGAAAGTGACAATTTGTCTTGGTGGTACTGGTGGTTCAGGTGGTTGATATGGCTCACGGTTATCTTGGTTTTCAATTCGTTGTTGAAGAGTTAGTTGTTGTTGAGCTATAGCATTGGTTTGCTGTTGCAAGGTTTCCAGTAGTCGAAGAATATTTGGGTCTGTGGTGAAGGTGGTTGTTGGGTTCTTCTTTTTGGGAGGCATGATCCTGAAATAAGAGTTGTGTTATAACAAATATGAATGATAAAATGATTCGAGGGTATCGCATGGCATTCTCATTTACATATGGGGTCAAGTTTCCAAATTAAGCAGATATGATGATAAAAACATAAAATAACAGTTGAGAGCAAATAGAACGATAGCACATAATTATTGAAATTTTAAAGGTCACAGTACATAGGATTGGGACATAGTCTGATTCTAGGAATAACAGGCTTATTTAAAGGAAAGACGGAAACAACTGGGGATTCCATAGAGTCTGATAGTACAACAACATGAAAGGTAAATGGAAAGAACTAAGGCTCCACTCCATCTGAACGGGGCTTGGTAGTCTTTTCCTCTCGAAGCGTCTTCGCAATGCTCTGGAGCTCATCCGCCACCATCTGAATGACATACTGGCTGGTGCGGTCCCGGTGCGCTGGCATCTCCTCAAGCTTAGTGTTGACGTACCGAACCAAGGTCTCAAGTCTCGCAATCATCTGCTCCTTGGGCTTCCCTTCGTAGTTTCGGCTGTCCGGATACACGTTCTTCAGTCGGTCTATCAGTCGGTCGTACTTGCCCTGAAGCATGTCGAACTCGCGCCTCAACTCAGCATACACGGAGAAAGCAATAGTGTCGTCCGACCCAGAGGATGACGAGGAATGCGCCCTTTGCTGACAACCAATAAGAGGAGTATTAATAATAATTTACTTAACCTACTCTCTCGCATAATATCTATAACCTACACACAAATCCTATAACCTATTTGGGCTGTCCAGGGACTCTAAACCGTAGCTCCGATACCAAAACCTGTCACACCCCCAACTTAAATAGCAAAATAAATATAGCTATTACACCATTTTAATGAGTATTACACAACCAAAATCCAAGATCTTACAGTTTAGGGTTTGGAACAGCCCAACACTACCAACTATTACATCTGATTACAAATATCGAGTCCTCACACAACTATTATTACTTATTCTACCTGAGCTCGAACATAAGCATCAGCATCACAGGTCTTACGGGCAGTCTGCTTGAATCTAACCATGGCTGCTAGCTGTAATATCGGGGTAAAGCAAGAAGTGAGCCAAAAGCTCAACAAGTGCTAACAATACAACGCATAGCATAATCGAGATATACCTTTAGGAATGACAATGTAATGACATAATCAATGATAATCGAGAGATAAAACTTATGTGAGTTGGCATCATTTTGCTTGCATCAAAACGAATTTTAAAACCATTCTTAATCAAAATCATTTTATGACGCTACGGATTACAGCCGGTGATCAGCCGCGAAGTAATCCCGAACCTCGCTGGGTTCTAAAACATTATTGGGAATCCCTAGGCAACTTTTAAGCCTAATATAAGTGTGGAAAGGACTCGCGTCTCAGTCCAGATCCACCATTCAAGAAAACGTTTGTCCCCCTTTGGGACTGAAAAATCCACCTTTTATTCATTTTAAAAACTGATGCCGATTTATGACAAAATCTCTTTTGACTGAAATCATTTTTATCAGGGGATTATAGATCAACTTGAAACACTGGAAATATGACACTAAATCTCAGGGCCATGATCCACTAGGCTTTACTATATTAGGTAATAGAGAGATTTCCATAAACAAGAATTTGACAAGGAAATTAAGCAAGGCTATTGGATATTATGAAAGAGTAATGCCAAACTAGGCTTAAGGCAATGGTTGTAGACAAGGTATAGGTACTAGAACATCAAGATAAAGTTTCTATCGAGGTTATTTCAAGAGTTGAATTCAAGCATCAGGGTGCAATATCAAGATTTCTCAGGGATCAATAGCATGATAATCAAAAGGATCAATAAGGTAATATAACAAATCTCTATTTTATCATGGCATTAAACTATCATGAAAGACTTTTGAACTACTTGCAATACGTACTCGAGGGTTCATGGCATCTCTATGTAACTCAAAGATAAACAAAAGATACGCTTGATTTAAATATATCAAAATGACTCAGGATAATTGCATCGATATATATATATGAACTGTTTACAGTAAATACGAAGGTCAAGTTGAATCACTTGCCTTGAGATAGACTGGTCTGGTCTGACTGGTAGGAGCAACAACTGGAGCTTCACTCGACTTTTATGGCAAGTTTTCCCTCGTCTCGAGATCCTACATAAATAATAATAATCCTCATTATAATATATTCTTACCATCTTAACCTATTTACAACCCGAAATTAAACATGGATGGCACTTAGGCCTATACGCACTTAATTCATATCCACCATTATATTTTCAAATGTACACACGTAGCCACATAATCACATATCGTATATTAATACCAAATAACATCATATACACCATAATGCCACACTAGGCTTGGATGATCTCGACTCACCACTTAAGCTACTTGGTCGCTAACTAAACGAAGTCTTCAAATTTGGGCTTCCTAACTCAATGTGCCTTTCCTAAATTATCCAAAACCTATTGACCCTCACTTGTGCCTTTTGCTCTACTGACCTTATACTATCTTACAACTATGGTGGTCGACCTAATACTCACTTCTAAGTGTCCTAAAACTATGTGATAAGTGAAAGTGCTCACTGGTGCAAATTTCAGAATGGTAACTAAGGTTTCTTGAGTGCATTAGACACTCTTAAACTACAAGTTTTTCTTCAAAATTTTTACACAAGACTCTCCTGACCTAAGGGCATCTCACAAGGTTGATGTGGCTCAAAGGCCTGGCTTGGGCCTTCTTGGGCCTAAGCTAAAAGTCCAAGGTACCCCTGTTTTTCTGGGCAGAAAATGCCCTGACTTGAATTAACTTGTGACACATGGTTCTAGCTCATATCCTATGAACTATGGTTGGAAAAACTTCTCTGACATACCCTCTAACTAAGGCCCAATTGGGCCTAATGAGGGCCTACCCATGACATGGCCAAATCTCCCTATTTCTAAGTTGCAACAAAACTGTCCCCTGCTGGACAGATTTTGTTATTCTATTTGTGCACCTAACCAAATGACATGCAAACCTCCAACCAACTCCTAAAACCTATTATATACTCCCCATACTAACTTCTGGTGGCTTGGGCCTCAAAGTGCACATCAATGACATGGTCAAAACTCACTCTAAACCTCAGGGTACTAAACTGATTTTTCTGCAGAAACTATAACTCTCATTTTCCAAGGTTTTGACTTGACAAACCCAATTATCAATAACTAAATACTTAAACCAAGACTTATACTTGGTATTCTACTGAACTAACTCCCTTTTTCTCAAAATACACTTGGTGAGATCATCCTTACCTAAGGTGCAACTATGGCAAAACAAAGAGACTACTCTTTACAAATCACAAACCTTTATGCTTTTGAAACAACAAGATATATATATTTTTATAAAAGATAACCACGAATTATTACCATGCAACAAGAAGCATAACTCAATATTAATACATTATTCCTACTGTAATTAAGGCTCACTAACAACATGAATCTAAATGATCAAACTTCCAAAAATCAAAAGTGATTTGCATGCATGCATGCTTTCGGATCTTTCAAGCCAAATCAACATGATTTCCAAATAAATTTTAATCATAATTTAACATGCAAGCCTAACATGGATTACAACTAAATGATCAACTAGCATGCAAAAGGATTTTATCAAGATTTTACTACAAAATTCATGTTATCATCACAAAATACACAAAAATGTTAACAAGGCAACAAAACACCATCCATTCGGCTCCTATCAAGTCATGGCCGAATGGATTAGGGTAAAAACAGCATTCGCATAAGTGTAACACTCTTATGTCTAGCCATTCTTGACCCTATGATACTATAACTCATGGTGAAAGCCTTAGATTCACAAGAATCAAGGAGGTTCACTTCGAGTTTAACAAAAACATCACCATGCAAGGTCAAAACATAGGTTTTTCACTCTAAACTTTTGAAATATATAAGAATAACATATAGGGAGTAAAATTACTTGAATATAAGATGATTGTTTGGGTGGAAGAATGAAGAAATGAAGGGGATGGAGGGCCTCGGCTATGGGATGGCCGAGAGGGAGGGTTGAGCCGAGAGGGAGGGTTGAGCCGAGAGGGAGGGTGGAGAAATGGGGAGGGTGGAGTGAAAATGGAGTGATCATCACTTTAGTTTTGTTTTTATGTCTTTGACTTGGCTAAATGTGAGTGGATTTAGGAAATGACAAGAGTAACCCTCTAGCTAAAGTTAGGCAAATTTGCATGCAAGGTCAAGGAGGTAATTTGGCTAGCAAAAGGTGAGTTAGTGGGGTTGAGAATGTCTTCTTTGCCCTTTGGTTAAATAGAAGAGAGTTTGCATGCAAGGTTATTCATGTAATTTAATAATTATGACAACTAAAATTTATAATGATTTATTTTTATAAAATAAAATACAAGTTCAAAAATTATAAAATTTCTACCATAAATTAACTTGTATTTTTAGAGACTTTATAAAATCATTTTCACAATTTGTGTACAAAATGTCTTTTAAAAGAAAATTTTTCCAAAGCTTAGAATATTCCTTATAAATCAAAAATAAAGAAATTAAATAAATTCTTACTTTGAAAAAAAATCATATACTACCCAAAGCAAATTTATAATACAGAAATTTTCACTCACACAATCGTACAAGCATTGAATATATTTTTATTTAACTTAATATTATTCACAAATAATATTACATAAAATGCCGGTCGTAACAGTGTAGATTTCACACTTTTCCCCGTAGAGTTAATGTCTCCAAATCTTAAGTGCGAACACTATGGCGGCTAGTTCCAATTCATGCGTCGGGTACTTCAATTCATGTTGTTTTAACTGTCTTGACGCATACGCAATCACCTTATTGTGTTGCATTAGCACACATCCCAATCCTTTATGTGAAGCATCGCTGAAAATCACAAAGTTTCCTTGGTCGTCTGGTAGTACTAACACCGGAGCTGTTATCAATCTCTGTTTCAACTCTTGAAAGCTATCCTCACATTCTGCATTCCATTCGAACTTCTGATTCTTCCTGGTTAACTTAGTCAATGGCGTGGAGATTTTCAAAAAATCCTTGACAAATCTTCTATAATACCCCGCCAATCCTAGAAAACTTCGCACTTCTGTAGGTGTCTTTGGCCTCTCCCAAATCATAATCGCCTCAATCTTTGCCGGATCTACTTTAACTCCTTCATCTCCAATGACGTGCCCCAAAAATTGAACTTCCTTTAACCAAAACTCACATTTAGAAAACTTGGCATACAACTTCTCTTGTCGGAGTATCTCCAATGCTATCCACAGATGTTGCTTATGTTCTTTCTCCGACTTTGAATAAATAAGGATGTCATCAATGAATACCACTACGAACTTGTCCAAATACTTTTTAAATACCCGATTCATCAGATCTATAAATGCTGTCGGGGCGTTAGTCAATCCAAAAGGCATTACTAAGAATTCATAATGTCCGTATCTTGTCCTAAATGCTGTCTTTGGGATATCTTCTTCTTTGATCTTTAATTGATGGTATCCTGATCTTAAGTCAATCGTTGAAAAGCACTTTGCTCCTTTCAGCTGATCAAATAGGTCATATATTCTTGGTAGCGGGTATCGGTTCTTAATCGTCACCTTATTCAACTCCCGATAATCTATACATAACCGCATACTTCCATCTTTCTTCTTTACGAACAAGACAGGTGCTCCCCATGGTGACGTACTTGGCCGTATCACTCCTTTGTCCAACAATTCCTATAGCTGGCTCGCCAACTCTTTTAATTCTGCTGGTGCCATCCTATATGGGGCCTTCGAAACTACTTCTGTGCCCGGAGCAAGGTTGATCTCGAACTCGATTTGTCGATCTGGCGGTAAGCCTGGTAGTTCGTCTGGAAACTCATCTGGAAATTTGTTAACTACATGAATACCTTATATGCTGGGGTTGCCCTTTTCTGAATCCACTACATAAGCTAGGAACGACTCACAACCTTTTCTAAGTAACTTCTTAGCCTGAACGATTATAAGAAATAGTTGCTCTTGCCTCTGTCCCTTAAATACTACTTTCTCTCCACTCTTCGTCTTTAAATACACTTTCTTGGACTTACAATTAATATGGGCGTTATTCTTCCCTAACCAATCCATACCTAAAATTATATCAAACTCTCCCAACTTGAAGAGTATCAAGTCGGCTGAAAACTTATACCCCGAAATAACAATTTCACACTTCGGACAGAGTTGACTCACATGAATCTTCTCTTGGTTCGCAATTACCACATTTACTACCTAGTTTATAATCATTTTATCACATTGAAGTTTATCAACAAAAGTTTTTTGTATGAAAGATCTCGTTGCTCCCGAATCAATCAATATTTTAGCTTCGACATTATTTAGTAAAAGTGTACCTGCTATCACCTCAGAGTTCTGAACAACGTCCTTCATTTTCAAATCGAATATCCTTGCTGTTGCTTGCGGAGTTGTTGTAGGTGGTGGAGGTAATGCCAATACCTCAGCTGGCACGTTTGCACTGGTACTTGCCATATTCATCAGAGCTTTAACTGGTACGATTGTCTTGCACTCCCTAGCTATGTGTCCAGTCTTTCCACACTTGTAACATGTAACTCCTGGCTTCGGCATGTTACACTCGTTTGCCAAATGTCCCTTCTGGTTGCACCTATAGCATGTCATGCTCAGCTTATTACACACTTCGGGGTGCCTTCTTCCACAATGCTTGCATTCCGGTCTCTGAAATCTGTTTTCTCTAACTTGTCCTTGGCTTGCCTGGTTGTTCCCCTTTGATTCTTGTCTTTTGCTCAAATTTCCCTTCTTCTGAAAATTTCCTCCCTTATGGAATCCAATCCTCTTTACATTCTGATCTTGTGAATTTCCGGATTCAGACTTTTCTCCATAAAATGGAACCTTTCTCTTCTTGTTATCCCTTTCCTTTCTTGACTGCATCCCATTATTCTCAATCAGAGCAACTTTCTGTACTACGCCTGCATAAGTATCAAGCTCAAACATAGCCACTCTATCTCTGATCCAAGGCTCTAATCCTTGTGGAAATCTCTTTGCTTTTTCCTCCTCACTGCTGGTATACTTTGTCACAAACCTTGACAATTCTGTGAACTTCTTCTCATACTCCAGTACAGACATATTCCCTTGCTTCAATTCAAGAATTTTAAGCTCCATCTGATTCTGCATGTACTCAGGGTAATACTTTTCCAGAAATAACTTCTTAAATCTTTCCCAAGAAACTTGCTGATTTGCTTCCATAGCTTTTACTGATTCCCACCAATAGATGACTTCGCCCTTCAAGAAGTAAGTAGCATATGGTATCTTCTAATCGTCCCCTAACTGTACCAACTCAAAAGCCCTTTTTATTTCCTTAATCCATGTGTTATCTATTATTGGATCAGTGGTATCATGAAATGCGTGTGGGTTCACATTCTGAAAAGCCTTGAAAGTAATAACTTGTCGAGGTGGTACTGGTGGATCAGGTGGTTGGTGTGGTTCACGGTTATCTTGGTTTTCAAATCGTTGTTGAACAGTTAGTTGTTGTTGAGCTATAGCATTTGTTTGCTGTTGTAAGGTTTCCAGTAATCGAAGAATATTTGGATCTGTGGTAGATGTGGTTGTTGGGTTCTTCTTTTTGGGTGGCATGATCCGGAAATAAGAGTTACGTCAAAACATGTATGAATAATGAAATAATTCGAGGGTGTCGCATAATATTCTTATTTACATATGAGGTCAAGTTTCAAATTAATCAAATATGGTGATGCATATAAAGGCGTAAGATAACAGTTCATATGGAATGATAGTGCATAATAATTGAAATTTAAAGGTCACAATACATCAAGATTAGGATAAAGTTTGATTCTAGGAATAACATGTTTATTTAAAGGAAACAACTGGGAATTCTACAAAGTCCGATAATACAACAACATGAAAGGTAGATAATGGAAAGAATTAAGGCTCCACTATATCGGAACAGGGCTTGGTAGTCTTCTCCTCTCGAAGCATCTTCACAATGCTCTGGAGCTCATCCGCCACCATCTGGATGATATACTGACTGGTACGGTCTCGGTGTGATAGCATTTCCTCAAGCTTAGTGTTGACGTACTGAACCAAAGTCTCAAGTCTCGCAGTCATCTGCTCCTTAGGCTTCCCTTCATAGTTTCGGCTGTCCGGATATACGTTCTTCAATCGGTCTATCAGTCGGTCGTACTTGCCCTGAAGCATGTCAAACTCGCGCCTCAACTCAGCATACACGGAGAAAGCAATAGTGTCGTCCGACCCAGAGGATGACGAGGAGTGCGCCCTTTGCTGACAAACCATACATAAATATATAAGAGGAGTATTAATAATAAATTTACTTAACCTACTCTCTCGCATATTATCTATAACCTATACATATATCCTATAACCTATTTGGGTTGTCTAGGGACTCTAAATAGCTCTGATACCAAAACCTGTCACACCCCCCAACTTAACAATACATAATATATAAATATTACAATATTTAAAAGAAAGTAAATACAACTGAATCCAAGATCTTACAGTTTAGGGTTTGGAACAGCCCAACACTACTAACTATTACAACTAGTTTTAATATCGGGTCCTCACACAAAACTATCTCTTATTCTACCTGAGCTCGGACATACGCATCGATATCACAAGTCTTACGTGCTGTCTTCTTGAATCTAACCATAGCTGTTAGCTGTAATATCAGGGTTAAAGCAAGTAGTGAGCCAAATGCTCAACAAGTGCTAAACAATACGATACAAAACATAAATCGAGATATATATTAAAGAATGATAATGTGAAGATATAACTAATAATAAAAAGAGATGAACTTTTGGGTGATGGCATCATTTGCTTGTTTCAAAACATTTTCAAAATCATATCTTAATCGAAAACCATTTTATGATGCTACGGATTACAACCAATGATCAGCCGCGAAGTAATCCCGAACCTCGCTGGGTTCTAAAATATTAATGGGATCCCTAGGCAACTTTTAAGCCTACAATATCAGTGTGGAAAGGACTTGCGTCTCAGTCCAGATCCACTATTTAAAGAAAACATTTACCCCCCTTTGGGACTGAAAATCCAAATTTTAATCATTTCAAAAACTGATGCCGATTGATAGTAAATTTCTTAAACAGTGAAGATCTTTATCAAGGGATTATAGATCAACTTTTAAACACCGGAAATATGATCACAAAATCTCAGGGCCATGATTCATTAGACTTTACTCTATCAGGGTACTTGAACAGTTTCTATTTTCAAGGATTTTGACAAGGAGATTCAGTAGGGTTATTGTGACGCCCTCCAAACCCGGGTCAGAAGTTTGGGGTCCACAACACATACTCAATATATAAACCTGTATATAAATTATTATTTATAATGACCCTACTTTACATAATCACGGATCGCAACAGGTTAAAGTATGAAAACAAGCCACAACCTTAACTTTTATTACATCACACCAAATCCCAACTAATTTAATTTACAACTGATATGAAATTATTCTTACAACCTTACAATCTCACTACTGCAATAAGCTCCTGCTAGCTCGATCAACCATAATCTGGAATCCTAGCTCGAACATTGAACTGTGAAACCTCGCTATCAACTGTATCCTTTGTAACTGTAGCATACATAAAAAGATTTGCAAGAGTGAGCTAACTAACTCAGCAAGTCATATCATTATTCACTGAGGTTAAACAATAATAAACAAGATGATTCAAAGGAATCAAGTTTCTTGTTAAACAACCAATAGAATTGGATATTTATTTTAAGTTTTTAAAACTTGTTAAAATTTTTGAAAATTTTGAAAATCACACCTCCGGTTGTCCTTACTGTATGAGTTGGTTGTTGTCCTTCTTATGACCAGATACCAAGTTAAAGAAACAATCACTCAAGGATCCGTTCAATTCCATTTATCTCCTTTCCTTCATTGGGGTCTATTATTCTCCGTAATTAAATGAAAACTTCCGCTATCATTGCACGTTATCTTATTCGTAACTTCACATTAAGGCTCCCATACTGGTAGTATCCCCGTTAACCCCTTTGTAATCATTAAGTAGAACAGACTATCCAATAGTCAACAAGTCAGCTAATGTTGCATCATCTTGTTAGAATATATATCATATCATTACAACACCATTTCCTAATTTCGAGAAATCTTCAGGTCCCTAATCTCCTCTAACTCTCTCTCTTTAACACTTATCTACTCCATTCCACAAACTAGTCATGAGTGGCCTAATTACCAATAGCTTCTTGTAATCTGATAACAGCCATCCTCCAGAACACTTGAATCTTCTTTCTAAACTCCTTTCTCACCTTGATTTGTATTTCAATACTCACCATTTACTGCAGCTATCGTGTCCCTTCTCGCAATTGCTGTTATTTCATTAGAAAGGTTTTTAAACTAAGGATATAGAATATAGTATATAGTAAACAGAAAAGATATATTCATGGTTAAATGTTCAAAAGAACAAGAATAAGCAAATGAAGGTTCTTGAATAGGTAGTCTTGTATCGAGAAATGATAGAATAGCGCTGAATAACTTGGAGAGGCGCAACCGTCTTAACAGAAAGTAATACCGCTAATACTGATGGAAGAACAAGGCGCAAATCGAATCTGGGAGAAGATGACAATCCTTAAATGGAAGGCTCCAAACGATCATTTGATGCAGGGAAATCAGGATCTGCCATTGTCGTTGCCTGGATATCACGTCGCTAGTTGAGAGTCCCGAATCGCAACACGACCCGTGCCGGAGACCTACTATACATTCACACTCAAACTCACGATAACCTATCTTTCTATTTCCTATTCCTAATCCTAACCCTCTACCCAATCCTGACAATCTAGGCTTGTTTCAGTGACTTATAACCTGTAGCTCTGATACCAACCTGTGATGCCCTCCAAACCCGGGTCAGAAGTTTGGGGTCCACAACACATAATCAATATATAAACCTGTATATAAATTATTATTTGCAATGACCCTACTTTACATAATCACAGATCGCAACAGGTTAAAGTATGAAAACAAGCCACAACCTTAACTTTTATTACATCGCACCAAATCCCAACTAATTTAATTTACAACTGATATGAAATTATTCTTACAACCTTACTATCTCACTACTGCAATAAGCTCATGCTCGCTCGATCAACCATAATCTAGAATCCTAGCTCGAACATTGAACTGTGAAACCTCGCTATCAACTGTATCCTTTGTAACTGTAGCATACATAAAAAGATTTGCAAGAGTGAGCTAACTAGCTCAGCAAGTCATATCATTATTCACTGAGGTTAAACAATAATAAACAAGATGATTCAAAGGAATCAAGTTTCTTGTTAAACAACCAATAGAATTGGATATTTATTTTAAGTTTTTAAAACCAAGGTTAGGCTGCTGATCAGTCACGCACTAACCCCGAGCAAAGTACACAGCATTGCTCTAACTACTGGATCCAAGGCACACATTGGCCTAACTTGACCATTGATATGGTCTGACCACGAATCTGGTCTACACAAAGAAAACTATCCAATTCTAAAGCAGTTCAATATGATAAACAATAGAATTTAATAAAACCTGATCATAATCAATAACAATAAAACTTTTGTATAAAAGCATGGTAAAAATTCATGGTTACTGAAAGGGTATGTCAAAGTACATGAAAGAAGTGGCCTCCAGCCTGCAGGATAATCGGGTATTAGATGAATAATGTTTTTATAGGGTTTTAATACTTTGATATCACAAGGTATGGTTAAGTATAAAAGTTTCTGCATGTTTAAAACAATTTTGTTCCAGTGTTTGGTATGTGATGGTTATATATTTGTGGAGTAGTATCGTATATGTGTGGTTTAATATTTGGTAAATCAACCAGAAACGGTTCACAAAGAATAAGGCTTACAACTCAAGATCAAATGATGAGGCTCAGGTTTAAGGCTGAAGGATTCAAAGTATTTCCAATATAAAACAGAGCTATTTTGAGTATTAACAATATGTCACAAGAGAATTTAGAAATATTTGCAATATATCTCGAGAAAGGTTTAGAAGTACTTGCCTTATCATAATCGATTTCACTTCACTTGTACTTATCTACTGACTCCATTCAACAATCACTCATCTGCTTTTCTTAAGCCTCGCTTCTATTCTCTGATTACTTGCTGTATTTTCTACATGACAATTCTATTTTCTGATCACCTGCTTCCTTTTCTTACGCCTTGCTTATTCTGATAGGCATTATAAATATCTATCAATATTTAACTCATACGATTCTATTCGACATATACTTCTATCTACCCTTCGTTTCACCCAAATCCGATTAACGGATTAAAAGTTATGCTATAAACAAGTAATCACCGAATATATAGACCGACAGTCAACCAACAAGTCACATATAACACATAGCACGTCATATAATCAATGATATATCACTTATAAAGAAGTCTCAGGTCATAAACAGGCTTTCAGGTAATAAAAATGATTTTTAAAACATTTTTCGGATTTAAAACGGGTCGTTGGATCAATTTCATAGTAATAAACAGGGTTCGATTGGCCACATCTGGCTTCGAAACAATTTTATAATAATTTTCGAGCCTTAGAAATAATTTACAATAATATTTTAAAGCTCTAAACTATTTTTCGGAATTTTTAAATCATTTTTAAATAATTAAATCTAATTAAATAATTAATTAAAATCAAATAATAATTAATTAAATCAATTAATCAATTAATTTTCTAATTAATTGACTAATTAATCAATTAAAAATTAACTGAAATTAATTAAATAATTAATTCAGATTTATTTTTGAATTAAAAATAATTTTTTTGGAATTAAAATAATGATTTTTGAAATTAAATAATCATTTTGGATTTTTCTGAAATTAAAAACAATTTTGAAAATAATTTATAAAAAGAAATCTAAATTTTAAAAGAAATTAAAACAGGAATCCAGAATTTGTAAAATTCTGGAAACTTCAGGTACTAACTTGCAAAAACGCCAAAAATAACTTTGATTTAGGGATATTCTGGATCAAAACCGGGTTTTTAATAAAAAGAAACGGGTCAGGAACCGGGTCGCCGGGTCGGGATGAACCGCCGGACGAACCCAGAATCCGGCGACCCTTTCCGGATTCCGGTGACCTCAATCGGGGTCGAAAACAACCTCGTTTGATCTATTTTTCAATGCAAAATCAGTCTAAGTATTTCCAGAAGCCTAACCATTCAACAATCTGTCCACAACAATCATTTAATCAATTTTTTGGTCAAAACACGAAGAACTCCGGCGATAACTTCAAACAACAACTCCGTTCAATCTAGAAATCGTCTGATAACATGCTATATACGATTAGATTGCAAATTTTAAGGGGAACAAAACCCACCCCTTTAGAACTTCTGATAATCCCTAAATAAGAAACCCCCAATTTTAATCAAGAACATTCAAACAAATATAAACCCTAATTATACAATTCGAGAATCAAACCCTAATTTGAACATGTTATTGAACTCCAAATTCGAAGTATAATATACCAAAATGATCAGGAAAACAAGCTCTACAACATACAATCATCAAATCATTCAAACAACCATCCGTACAAAAATTCATAGTTTAAATACCAAGAAATTCGAATATAAATAATTAAATAGAAAATCACCTGATGTTTCTGGGTTGAAATTGATGGAAGATTTGGATTCTAGATTTCAGTAGCTTCGTTTTGAGTATATGTACGCCAAAATCGGATATCGATAACGCCTCCGAATTTGTGTTTGATTATGAAGAACATAATATAATTATAGTATTTTCTCTGTAAAAACTCTGTAAATACTGTTTGTAAATGATTTCCGGTATAAAATAAAATATGGTAGAGGCTATTTATAATTACGGAAAATTAGTATCTCGTTGGATCATTCCGGATATAAAACGGTACGTTTATTTGTAAAAACTGATCCAAACGGTATCGGTTTTCGGGATAATTATCCAAATCAGTACAATTTGTACTGCGGTCTTGGTCTCAGTGCCTGGTTACACGTATTACGAAGTGATAATTGTGATAGTTTAATAAAAAGCTCCCGTTTATCAAAAATACGGGTTTTATTGATTTACCGAAATGAATATTGTATCAAAAATGTTGCGCCGGGTCCCGCGCAGGACAAACCGTACGCCAGATTGAAAAAGTCAAAACACGGAAAATGCTCGGAATATTGCAATTAGGTTAGGAAGGAGTTCTCGGAAGAGTTTCGGGTTCTAAAAACGTAAAAATGGATAACGGTGGTTGGTTCCCGTTTTTATAAAATAGATTTTAAATACCCGGAAAAAGATTTTATAAAATCCATATGATTCTTATAAATTCATAAATCAACATAAAAATAATTAGGAAGATATGACAATTATCTGTATATTATTTTGGACATATAAAAAATTAAAATACTCAATTAATAATATTTTTAAAGATCCAACACATTTAACACTAAACAAATAATTCACAGAATAGATACTCAACACATATAATAATTATTTAATAGCAAAAATAATTACACGATATATCCCGGATATTACATCCTTCCCCCCTTAAAAGGATTTTGTCCTCAGAATCTCCTAAGAAAATAAATGAGGGTACCTTTCTTTCATATATATATATATATTTTAACTCCCAGGTTGACTCTTCAACCTTTGGGTTTTCCACAATACTCTTACTAACATCATTACTTTATTCCTCAATACTTTCTCTCTTTCCTCTAGAATCTCTATTGAACTTTTTACATATGACAAATCTTCCTGGAGCTTTATTGGCTCCTACTCTATTACATGCTTGGAGTCTGGATTATACCTCTTAAGCATCAAGTATGTGAAAAACATTGTGAATTTGCTCCATGTGCGGAGGTAACGACAACTCGTAAACTACTTTACCAACGTGCTTTAAAATGTCAAAAGGTCCGTCATATCTTGGGCTCGATTTTCCTTTCTTTCCAAACCTCGTTAATCCCTTCCACGGTGATACTTTTAGTAATATCAAATTCCCTTCTTCAAATTCCATATCTTTCCTTGATTAATCTGCATATTTCCTTTGACTATCTTGTGCTGCTATCAATCTTTTCTAGATAACTTTAATAGCTTCCTTTGTCTGCTACACTAATTTAGGTCCAAGTATTTTGCGTTCTCTTACTTCATCCCAATACACTGGAGATCCGTATTTACGTCCCTAAAGGACTTCATGGAGTGGCATCCCAACATTGGCGTGATAATTGTTGCTGTAAGCAAATTCTACCAGAGGTAAATGCTCGTCCCAAGTTCTTCTAACATCAATAGTACATACGTGCAACATGTCCTCGATTATCTGGATCATTCTTTCACTCTGGCCGTCCGTCTGCGGTTGGTACGGCCGGTTGGTAAGCCGTACTTATATTCAGTCTCGTTCCCAAACATCCTTGAAAACTCTCCCATAATCTTGAATTAAATCTTGGATCTTGACTGGATACGATGGACACAGGAACTCCATGACGAACTACGATTTCCTTTGAGTACTGATTTGTTCGGTGAAAATCTCCTATTTATAGACAGAAAATAAGCTGACTTGGCAAATCTATCCATTATAATCCAAATGGTATCATGATTAAATTTTGTGATTGGTAATCCCAACTATGAAATTCATGGTGATATGCTCTCACTTCCACTCTAGAACCTCTAATAACTGTAGCAATCCACTTGATCTCTGATGCTCTACTTTAACTCTGTTGACATATATAGCATCTGCTAATTCATTCCGCAATTTCCTGCTTCATATCTAACCACCTATAATTTCCTTTAAATCTCTATACATTTTGGTACTCCCTGAATGGATTGAATACCTCGAATTATGAACTGCCTGTAAAATTTCATCCTTTAATTCCGTCATTGGTGGAATCCAAATTTTAGAAGAAAGCCTAAGAATACCTTGATCATCCTTTTCGCGTGCACAATTTTTCACCTACTAAATGATTTATATCCTGATCCATTATCTCTTCCTGACACTTCTTTATCTTTTCTAACAATTCTGATTGAAAAGTTATACTTATACATTCTTACTCCTTTTTAGATCATGAACTCTGACCTCCAATTCCAACTGCTAGAATTCCATAGATAATTCTGCTGGTATTGTCTCTATGTTCATTCTCCCTCCTTATTACCCATCTCTTGCCATTACATTTGCTTTTCCTCGGGAGTTCATACTTCAAACTCTTATGGTCCGTATATATCTTCATCTTTTTCTATACTTATAATATTTCCCAATCTTTCAAAACAAATATTATGGTTGCTTTTAATTCCCATTTGTGAGTAGGGTACTTCTGCTCATAAGGTTTCGGTGGTCTGGATGCATATGCAATAACGGTATTACTTTGCATCAACACACATCCTATTCCCTTACGAGAAGTATCACTATAAACTATCAAATTTCCCTGATTCTTTTAAAGTGATAAAATAGGTGTTGTAATCATTCTTTCATTTAACTCCACAAAATTTTCTTCATCCTTCTCCATTTCATTTATCTTTCTTGCTTTTCCTGGTTAACCTCATCCAAAATATTGCAACTTTCAAGAATCTTGCACAATCTCTGATAATAACTGGTCCACGATAAAACTTCTTACTTTTGTTGGTACCTCTAGTTTTTCTTCATTCATACTATCTTTAAACTCTTCTGCTGAATCCTCTTTCTATCTCCTCCTTACTGACTGTCTATACTAAGAATTATACTTCCTGCCATTAAAGTTTTCGCCTGGTAAACTTTTTATACCACTTCTTCCTTATTTGACTCCTCAGCTATCATTGTATAGGTTGCATGGTTCTTCTTAAGTAACACAAGTACGTCTTATCCAGATTCCTCCTTCAAAATTCTACTTGCCAAATTTAAATATCACTGGTATATCAGTTCATCCAACTAACATTTCTAGAATTTTGTAACAACAGTACTGAGTTCTGAAAATTATCTTTGATATGTCCATAAGTTAAATTTTCACTTGGTAATATACCCAGTCTTAAATCAATCTTATAGAAATACCTTACTTCGCTCATTTAATTACACAAATCATTGGTTCGAGGTAACAGATATCTGCTCTTGAGAGTAAATTTGTTGAGCTTTCGCTAACACATAATCTCACCCTTCCATCCTTTTTATTAACACATCGTGCCGGTGCATTTTAGGGGGTATGCTAGGTCTAGTTGCTTTTTCTTCTAATCATCTCATGCGTTTGCTCTGGTAACTTCTTCATTTTATATGGTGCCATTCTGTACGGGGCTTTGAACACTGGCTTTATTTCAAGTGCTAAATCAATCATAAACACATTTTCTTTATTTAAAGGAAATATTGGTAACTCATCTGGAAATATATCTTGGGACTGTAAAATCTTCAAGTTCGGTTTGCCCCGGACTCTTAGTTATAATCATCATAGCACTTATATTTTGGTCACTGTAACCTTAAATCATTCTTAACAAATTCTTTACTTTCCTTTGTCCTTTAAACTTCTTCATGTTTTCATTTGGCGTCTTCAGAACTATCTTCCATCACGACGGTCTACCTGGGCATCACACTTGAATAGTTAATCCACTCTTGAAAATAATGTCAAATCCTCTTATCTCAAATGATATCAATTCTTCGCAGCTTATTGCTAGAAATATCGGTTCCGCCATTGGTACTTACTTATTCAATAACTACACGTTCTTTACTTGTTAGTCCTTTAGTCATCAAATTATTGATTCGACAGGATAATTCATCTTATCAGTAAAACCTTGAGAAATATATGATCAAATTGCTCCCACATATTTCAATACTTTAACGCATAAGGTATCTGCGATAATCTTCCGCATTATCATATTCATTTTTTTTTAAATAAAATATTTCTCAGGAAAATCACAAATTCTCGTTCTCGGAGATGTATTCCTTATTAAAGTAGATTCCCTTGACTCGTAATGTATTCATGGCTAGGGCCAGTGATTTGTAATTCTCACTATATGCCCTTGTTTCCTTTCCATGTATGAGAGGTAGATGAGACTTTGCCCGCTGGGTGTATAATATATTGACTTTTATTTGAAAAGCTCTCGCAAGAACAACGATACAACGAAACAACTAGAAGAATTCAAAATCTTAGCGTTGAAAAGAAAGAAGAAATAATGATTAGAATAGGAATGAGACAACCACATTGGTACTTAAGATGGCCAGTCTTTCATACCGTATGACATACAACACATGATTAGGTGGCGTCCCACCCGACTCTTCGTCATTCCGATAAAGCGTCTCATCATAACACTGTTTGTCCCAATCAGAAAGCAAAATCCGAGGGGAACAATTAAATTTGAAAGGAATGCAAAATCCTCCATTTTGATATCACCAGAAAGAATTTGTTAAGAAAAGGAGTTCATACACTTTTAGGAACTTAAAAGGAATATATGCTAAAATGTTGAAGACGAGAATGATACCATTGGTCACTATCCACATTGCACTTGTATTCATTTTTCGAGCTTGCTCGATCATTTCCCAATTGTATCACATAACAACTTTAGAAGTATGCTAAGATTGCCTTCGCAACTAAGCATGATGGTAGATTCATACTTGTTAAGTCTCGCGTCTGTAACGTCGCACCTACACGTATAATACTTTAACAATTCAATCATAATTGCATTCTTATCAGATAACTTTGAGTTTCCACTTTTTAATTTGGAATAACCATGAATCATTCAACATAGCGATCATTTTATTAATAATATTCTTCCTTTAGAAAAGTCTGAAAATTTTCTCAATCTTCTTCGATCATACTCAGGCTTCCGTTTAATTAATGAATTCTTCGAATTAACAATACTGAATCTGAAACAACATCCTTCCAGATAATCCGGGTCCTTTAACTAACAAGAAACTCAAGTAGTAACTTGACAACCAAGGTTTAAAACTTATTTTATTCAAAAAGGCCTTTGGAAATTTTGTGAGGAAAATCTTTTTCGAAAACTTGTTAAAAATTTTGAAAATTTTGAAAATCACACCTCCGGTTGTCCTTACTGTATGAGTTGGTTGTTGTCCTTCTTATGACCAGATACCAAGTTAAAGAAACAATCACTCAAGGGTCCGTTCACTTCCATTTATCTCCTTTCCTTCATTGGGGTCTATTATTCTCCGTAATTAAATGAAAACTTCCGCTATCATTGCACGTTATCTTATTCGTAACTTCACATTAAGGCTCCCATACTGGTAGTATCCCCGTTAACCTCTTTGTAATCATTAAGTAGAATAGACTATCCAATAGTCAACAAGTCAGCTAATGTCGCATCATCTTGTTAGAATATATATCATATCATTACAACACCATTTCCTAATTTCGAGAAATCTTCAGGTCCCTAATCTCCTCTAACTCTCTCTCTTTAACACTTATCTACTCCATTCCACAAACTAGTCATGAGTGGCCTAATTACCAATAGCTTCTTGTAATCTGATAACAGCCATCCTCCAGAACACTTGAATCTTCTTTCTAAACTCCTTTCTCACCTTGATTTGTATTTCAATACTCACCATTTACTGCAGCTATCGTGTCCCTTCTCGCAAATGCTGTTATTTCATTAGAAAGGTTTTTAAACTAAGGATATAGAATATAGTATATAGTAAACAGAAAAGATATATTCATGGTTGAATGTTCAAAAGAACAAGAATAAGCAAATTAAGGTTCTTGAATAGGTAGTCTCGTATCGAGAAATGATAGAATAACGCTGAATAACTTGGAGAGGCGCAACCGTCATAATAGAAAGTAATAACGCTAATACTGATGGAAGAACAAGGGGCAAATCGAATCTGGGAGAAGATGACAATCCTTAAACGGAAGGCTCCAAACGATCAGTTGATGCAGGGAAATCAGGATCTGCCATTGTCGTTGCCTGGATATCACGTCGCTAGTAGAGAGTCCCGAATCGCAACACGACCCGTGCCGGAGACCTACTATACATTCGCACTCAAACTCACGATAACCTATCTTTCTATTTCCTATTCCTAATCCTAACCCTCTACCCAATTCTGACAATCTAGGCTTGTTTCAGTGACTTATAACTTGTAGCTCTGATACCAACCTGTGACGCCCTCCAAACCCGGGTCAGAAGTTTGGGGTCCACAACACATACTCAATATATAAACCTGTATATAAATTATTATTTGCAATGACCCTACTTTACATAATCACGGATCGCAACTGGTTAAAGTATGAAAACAAGCCACAACCTTAACTTTTATTACATCGCACCAAATCCCAACTAATTTAATTTACAACTGATATGAAATTATTCTTACAACCTTACTATCTCACTACTGCAATAAGCTCCTGCTAGCTCGATCAACCATAATCTGGAATCCTAGCTCGAACATTGAACTGTGAAACCTCGCTATCAACTGTATCCTTTGTAACTGTAGCATACATAAAAAGATTTGCAAGAGTGAGCTAACTAGCTCAGCAAGTCATATCATTATTCACTGAGGTTAAACAATAATAAACAAGATGATTCAAAGGAATCAAGTTTCTTGTTAAACAACCAATAGAATTGGATATTTATTTTAAGTTTTTAAAACCAAGGTTAGGCTGCTGATCAGTCACGCACTAACCCCGAGCAAAGTACACAACATTGCTCTAATGACTGGATCCAAGGCACACATTGGCCTAACTTGACCATTGATATGGTCTGACCACGAATCTGGTCTACACAAAGAAAACTATCCAATTCTAAAGCAGTTCAATATGATAAACAACAAAATTCAATAAAACCTGATCATAATCAATAACAATAAAACTTTTGTATAAAAGCATGGTAAAAATTCATGGTTACTGAAAGGGTATGTCAAAGTACATGAAAGAAGTGGCCTCCAGCCTGCAGGATAATCGGGTATTAGATGAATAATGTTTTTACAGGGTTTTAATACTTTGATGTCACAAGGTATGGTTAAGTATAAAAGTTTCTGCATGTTTAAAATAATTTTGTTCCAGTGTTTGGTATGTGATGGTTATATATTTGTGGAGTAGTATCGTATATGTGTGGTTTAATATTTGGTAAATTAACCAGAAACGGTTCACAAAGAATAAGGCTTACAGCTCAAGATCAAATGATGAGGCTCAGGTTCAAGGCTGAAGGATTCAAAGTATTTCCAATATAAAACAGAACTATTTTGAGTATTAACAATATGTCACAAGAGAATTTAGAAATATTTGTAATATATCTCGAGAAAGGTTTAGAAGTACTTGCCTTATCATAATCGATTTCACTTCACTTGTACTTATCTACTGACTCCATTCAACAATCACTCATCTGCTTTTCTTATGCCTCGCTTCTATTCTCTGATTACTTGCTGTATTTTCTATATGACAATTCTATTTTCTGATCACCTGCTTCCTTTTCTTACGCCTTGCTTATTCTGATAGGCATTATAAATATCTATCAATATTTAACTCATACGATTCTATTCGACATATACTTCTATCTACCCTTCGTTTCACCCAAATCCGATTAACGGATTGAAAGTTATGCTATAAACAAGTAATCACCGAATATATAGACCGACAGTCAACCAACAAGTCACATATAACACATAGCACGTCATATAATCAATGATATATCACTTATAAAGAAGTCTCAGGTCATAAATAGGCTTTCAGGTAATAAAAATGATTTTTAAAATATTTTTCGGAATTAAAACGGGTCGTTGGATCAATTTCAGAGTAATAAACAGGGTTCGATTGGCCACATCTGGCTTCGAAACAATTTTATAATAATTTTCGAGCCTTAGAAATAATTTACAATAATATTTTAAAGCTCGAAACTATTTTTCAGAATTTTTAAATCATTTTTAAATAATTAAATCTAATTAAATAATTAATTAAAATCAATTAATAATTAATTAAATCAATTAATCAATTAATTTTCGAATTAATTGACTAATTAATCAATTAAAAATTAACTGAAATTAATTAAATAATTATTTCAGATTTATTTTTGAATTAAAAATAATTTTTTTGGAATTAAAATAATGATTTTTGAAATTAAAATAATCATTTTTAGATTTTTCTGAAATTAAAAACAATTTTGAAAATAATTTATAAAAAGAAATCTAAATTTTAAAAGAAATTAAAACAGGAATCCAGAATTTGTAAAATTCTGGAAACTTCAGGTACTAACTTGCAAAAACGCCAAAAACAACTTTGATTTAGGGTTATTCTGGATCAAAACCGGGTTTTTAATAAAAAGAAACGGGTCAGGAACCGGGTCGCCGGGTCGGGATGAACCGCCGGACGAACCCAGAATCCGGTGACCCTTTCCGGATTCCGGTGACCTCAATCGGGGTCGAAAACAACCTCGTTTGATATATTTTTCAATGCAAAATCAGTCTAAGCATTTCCAGAAGCCTAACCATTCAACAATCTGTCCACAACAATCATTTAATCAATTTTTCGGTCAAAACACGAAGAACTCCGGCGAGAACTTCAAACAACAACTCCGTTCAATCTAGAAATCGTCTGATAACATGCTATATACGATTAGATTGCAAATTTTAAGGGGAACAAAACCCACCCCTTTAGAACTTCTGATAATCCCTAAATAAGAAACCCCCAATTTTAATCAAGAACATTCAAACGAATATAAACCCTAATTATACAATTCGAGAATCAAACCCTAATTTGAACATGTTATTGAACTCCAAATTCGAAGTATAATATACCAAAATGATCAGGAAAACAGGCTCTACAACATACAATCATCAAATCATTCAAACAACCATCCGTACAAAAATTCATAGTTTAAATACCAAGAAATTCGAATATAAATAATTAAATAGAAAATCACCTGATGTTTCTGGGTTGAAATTGATGGAAGATTTGGATTCTAGATTTCAGTAGCTTCGTTTTGAGTATATGTACACCAAAATCGGATATCAATAACGCCTCCGAATTTGTGTTTGATTATGAAGAACATAATATAATTATAGTATTTTCTCTGTAAAAACTCTGTAAATACTGTTTGTAAATGATTTCCGGTATAAAATAAAATACGGTAGAGGCTATTTATAATTACGGAAAATTAGTATCTCGTTGGATCATTCCGGATATAAAACGATACGTTTATTTGTAAAAACTGATCCAAACGGTATCGGTTTTCGGGATAATTATCCAAATCAGTACAATTTGTACTGCGGTCTTGGTCTCAGCGCCTGGTTACACGTATTACGAAGTGATAATTGTGATAGTTTAATAAAAAGCTCCCGTTTATCGAAAATACGGGTTTTATTGATTTACCGAAACAAATATTGTATCGAAAATGTTGCGCCGGGACCCGCGCAGGACAAACCGTACGCCAGATTGAAAAAGTCAAAACACGGAAAATGCTCGGAATATTGCAATTAGGTTAGGAAGGAGTTCTCAGAAGAGTTTCGAGTTCTAAAAACGTAAAAATGGATAACGGTGGTTGGTTCCCGTTTTTATAAAATAGATTTTAAATACCCGGAAAAAGATTTTATAAAATCCATATGATTCTTATAAATTCATAAATCAACATAAAAATAATTAGGAAGATATGACAATTATCTGTATTTTATTTTGGACATATAAAAAATTAAAATACTCAATTAATAATATTTTTAAACATCCAACACATTTAACACTTAACAAATAATTCACAGAATAGATACTGAACACATATAATAATTATTTAATAGCAAAAATAATTACACGATATATCCCGGATATTACAGTTATTGGATAATATGAAAGAGTATTGCCAAACTAGGCTTTAAGCAATAGTTTCATATAAGGTATGGATATTAAAATATCAAGAAGATAAGTATTACTGGTTCCAGGTATGATATAGGTGTTAAAATATAAGGAAAGTGATCATCAACTAAAGGTATATCAGGATGTCAAGCTTTAGGGTAATGATAGGGTTATCAAACAATCGTGAACGACTTTAAAGAATAACTGGCTTTTAAGTATCAAGATAAAGTTTCTATCGAGGTTCTTACAATAGTTGAATCAAAGCATCAGGGTGCAATATCAAGATTTCTCAGGAATCAATAGCATGTTAATCAAAATGATCAATCAAGTATTATAAAAAATCTCTATTTTATCATGGCATCACAATTACTTTGGTATACTGGCATGGTATGACTTTTGATCTACTGCCAATAAGTACTTGAGGGTTCATGGCATTTCTATATAATACGAAGATAGATTTGAGAATCACTTGGTCCAGGTATAACAAGATAAATCAGAATACTCGCATCATATATATAAGAACTAGTTGAATCACTTGCCTTGAGAAGGCTGGACTGGACTGGACTGGACTGGAAAGTAGGAGCAACAGGAAGCTTTACTCGACCTTTATGGCAAGTTTACCCTCGTCTCAAGATCCTACACAATTAATAATAACCTCATTATAATATATTCTCACCAACGCAACCTATTTACAACCCGAAATTAAACATAAATGGCACTTTATGAAAGAGATATGTCCTAAGTCCAATCATGTATGAGGATTTATGAATAACTTTTATGTAATCTTTTTTGATTTCATTGATATTAATAAAAGACTTGTTTTGTTTTTATTGCGGGCTATATCTATTTTAAGTGTTTAAATAAGACGTACCACAGTTTAGAGTAAAGCTTTTTATGGATTGTGATGAGATCATAATAATGAGACCTAAAAGATGATAACTCTAAACTTAAATAGTTCCTGGTCGTAGGATTACTAACTGGTAATTAATAATCCGCAAAGATCGGTACATACTATGCTTGTTTCATTATGAAGGATGTCTGTTCTCATAGACATTTGTGTGGTGACACTATAGCTAGTATGTAGGTGCTTATTATAGAATAAGTTCACTGAACATGACTCACACAGCTGAACAACTGATGGAGTTCACTCACGTGTCAGCAGTTGTTCACATAGTGATAGTTGTACAAGTATCCTTAGACTTGAGGTCATCATAGTCATCTTGTGTACACTGAACTATCCTTTGGTTTAGTTCTTAGTCTCAAGGAACAATTATAAGGGCTCTACTGGGTATAGGAATTTGTACACGAAGATAGTGTATGATCAATAAAGAATCTACCCCTTCCAGTGAAGGAAGAGAATGTTCAATGCTGATCCTCTTATGCTAGTTCAGGAATCTCTGGCCAGAGTGAATGAAATTAGAAAGGAGTTTCTAATTTACATTAAATAGAACTAAGCATAGTGAATGGGAAAGCAAGTGATTAAATAAGATAGGCTTGACCCAAGTTCCACGCCTTGTATTTAGTCATGACATTGCAGGGTAGAAGGAATTAATTGTACGATAACTATTCACTGAATAGGTTCTTGGTATTCTAAGCAGTGAATTCGTATTATCCGGATAGTCGCAATATGCTGAGAAGTATCCCTCACGATGTAGAGTAAATATGATTAATTAATTAATCATATTTAATGAATTAGAGAATTTATATAAATAATGATAAAATAGTTTTATTATTATTTATTTCTACTACCGGCTTAATATTGAACCTACAGGGTCACACCATAAAAGAGAATGATTTAATGGTGGAGGAATTAATTAATAATGGCTGATAATTATTTATTTATGAAATAAATAATTAATTGGCAAATTTAATAATTGATTAAATGAGATTTAATTGATTATAAATTAATTAAGAAAAGTTCTTAATATTATTAATTAAGAATTTAATTTTTGGAAATTAAATCAAGAGAAAGAATTATTTCTAAAGTGTTTAGAAAAAGAATTAATAATTAAATGGTGTTTTAATTATTAGTGAGAATAATAAAGGGTTAATAATAATAATATTTTATGGGAAATTTTCAGCTGAAAATTTTCCCTATAAATATACCATTATAAACCCTATTTTTGGCTCAACCCAAAGATTTACAAAACCCTAATTCTCTCCACCTCCTCCTCCTTCATTACATCGTTTTCTTGGTGGATACCGGTGGAGTGCTTCACACTTGAGGAGCAGCTGCTAAGGATCTCCGCTCGTTGTTCTTGGATCGCTTTTAAAGGTTAGAAATCGATCCCATATATTTTAATCACGATTTATATGCTATTATTTGGATTTTATATGTATAAAATTGTTTTACCATGCTTCTGTGATAGATAAAATCCTACAATGGTATCAGAGCATAGGTTGTATGCATATAGATCTGTGATAAAAATTTCAGAATTTTATGTGCTTGTATGAATTAATTATGATTTTTACAAGTTATATCATGAATTAATTATGACTGATTAGAAATTGTTTCTCAGAATTATTTTGACTGTAGATCTGGGTTCTACAAGTGTTGTAGATCGTCTGGGTATTTTTTTCATAATTTTATGATGTATGGATTAATTGTTATGAATTTTTGAAGTTGTTTTAATTAAATTCGTAATTAAATATATGTATATATATATTTGTTTTGCTGAAGAATAAAGTAGAGTCTATTCTGTTGTACTTAGTGTTGGCGGCATGGAATTCCATGGGCGGCGGCGGCGACTGCTTCAAAATAAAAAAAAGGAGGAGGAAGACACTGACAGGCTGCAGGGCACGCGAGATAGGGGTGTCGCGCATTCCGGGAATGCGTTACACCCAGTGGAACATTCACGGAATGCGTTACACCTTTTAATGTCTTAAAAGGGTTGTAACGCATTACTAGAATGCGTTACAGGGCTTGTAACGCGTTCCTGTAATGCGTTACAGGGCTTGTAACGCGTTCCTGTAATGCGTTACAGCCCATCTATTTTATTTTAAATTTGATTTCTGGGAGTTTCGTAACTCCGTTTTGGGCGTATAATATATCGTTGGATTCATTTTTCCGAGATGGATCTAACGGAGTTGTCAAATATTTTTATATAATAGTTTTGAACTGTTTATATTCCTGAAAGTATTTTAAAGCATGTTTTAATTGCTTTTAAATGCTATAATAAGTTAGTACATCATTATATCAATGTGTGACATGATAATTGCTTGCATGCTTACTTGTTTATTTATTTTTATATATGAGATATATGCCTATGTTTACCATGCGATGATAGATTTAGGTGAACTTAAATCAATATAAGGCGTGCTCTAGAAAATCTAGAATAGGAATCGTTTCTTGCCTTAACAATAATATTATGAATACAATCATGAGATTCTTGTGTTTATAAAACACGTAATTAAATATGAATTTTCAATATTGAGAGAAAGGATGATTCTGTCAACAACAGATTTCTATCTGTAAGAAAGGGTTATTAAGTGACGCCTCTTGACAATGCTCCACCCGATCTGGGAATCATCTGATTATCGATTATTGATTTGAAATACTTAATTTAAAAGGAAGAATCTCTTTATAATATGATTATGATTGTAACATAATAAAATCCCTCTAAAATTAAATAGTATCAAGTAGTAATTGGCCAATGACACAACGGGCTTGTGTTGATCATAGCCTTCCAACATGGTAGAAAGTGGTTCTTATTTTTAAATCATTGCTGTTTCGTGCTACAGCCGAGGGCTTTGATTTCGAAATAAGAAATACTTGTCTATTACATAGAGATGTGTACATTGAATTAAAATCTAAAGGTCGTTATGTGCTACAGCCGTGGGCCGTTGGAGACTAATTTAATTGTATGAAATGTTGGGTTAGACTTGACTTAGAATATTGAGTTTGTCATGCCACCGCCGTGACTCAATTATTCAAGAGGCTAAAGTTATATTAGGGAATAACATAGGATGTAATTGACAAGAGTTGTCTGCCTATTGAACATCACATGACGTTTCGTGCTACAGCCGAGGTTGTGTGATGGAATGTAGGATCCTTATTCCCACTAGCATTATGAATGCTTAATTTTAACTTAGGGGGTTAAATAAATTAGATAAACTAGTGGGAGACACTTATGAATAAAGACCCGGTTCATATAGTGTTGTGAAATGAAATTGAATATTTGCTAAGTGTTGTTATGTGTTTATCATTTACAGATTTACTATATTCGTCATGTCTTCTGCACTATCACTCCGGAGCATACTAGATGCTCACAAGTTGACTGGTCCTAATTTAGCTGTTTGTTTTCACTGTAACAAGTTGGGGCACTGGAAGAGGAACTGCAAGGTTTACCTTGCAGAATTGAAGAAGAGGAAGGGTAGTGAGACTACCGCTTTTGATTCAGGCATGTTCATGATCGAAGTTAATATGTCACTAGGTCAAATTTCTACTTGGGTATTAGATACCGCCTGTGGTTCTCATATTTACAATTCGTTGCATGGACTAAAGGGAAGTAGGACTTTTGAAAAAGATGAGGTGATCCTACGTATGGGTAATGGAGCAAGGGTTGCATCCATATCTGTGGGATCATTTAGTTTACATATGCCTACGGGCAAGACTATTATTTTGAATAATTGTTATTATGTTCCCTCTATTGTGAGGAATATTGTTTCTATTCCTATATTGGATTTGGATGGTTTTTCATTTATTATTAAGAATAATGAATGTTCCATTCTTAGAGATAATGTTCTTTATGGACGTGGTATTTTAAATAATGGTCTGTATGTATGTGACGTAGAGCATGATTTACTTCAGATTGAACAAACTCACAAAAAAAATGAGATGATGAAAATCTGACCTATTTATGGCATTATAGGCTAGGTCATATTAGTGAAAATAGACTGCGGACATTGCATAAGGAAGGGTTACTTGACCCCTTTGATTTTGAATCATATCCTACATGCGAGTCTTCTCTATTGGGTAAAATGACCAAATCTCTATTTAGTGGACATGGAGAGAGGGCTGCAGATTTGCTAGGATTGGTACACACAGATGTATTTGGACCAATGTCTACGCAAGCCATTGGTGGATTTTCGTACTTCATTTCTTTCATAGATGATAGATCTAGATTCGGATATGTGTATTTGATGAAACACAAGTCTGAAGCCTTTGAAAAGTTCAAAGAATATAAACATGAAGTGGAGAAACAAACCAAACACAGAATTATAACTCTTCGATCAGATCGAGGTGGTGAATACTTGAATGGAGAGTTTCTAGATTATCTCAAAGAAAATGGTATAGTCTCCTAGTGGACTCCTCTATATACTCCACAGTTAAATGGGGTATCTGAAAGGAGAAATTGAACTTGTTTAGACATGGTTCGATCCATGATGAGCTATGCGAATCTTCCAGTATTCCTATGGGGTTATGCATTGGAAACCTCAGCATATTTACTGAATAAGGTGCCTTCCAAATCTGTTCCTCAAGCTCCATATGAGATATGGAAATAAAGGAAACCGAGTCTTAAACACATTAATATTTGGGGATGTCCAGCTTATGTCAAGAAAGTTGACCCAGATAAGCTGGAATCTCGATCCGTAAAATGTAATTTTATGGGATATCCTAAAGAGACTTTGGGGTATTACTTTTACACCGATCATCGGGTGTTTGTCTCTAGACATGCTACCTTCTTGGAAAAGGAGTTTATCCTTGAAGGAAACAGTGGGAGTAAAATTGAACTTGATGAAGTTCAAGAAGCACAAACTACTACGGATCAAGTGGAAACACCTGTTCAGACTGAACAACCATCTGTGGAACAACCCATTCGTAGGACAGGGAGAGTGTCTCGCCAACCTGAGAGGTATTATGGCCTTGTCATTGAGAATGGAAATGAGTTGTGAATCATTGATGATGACGACCCTGTGACCTATAATGAGGCTATGAGTAGTGTTGACTCAGAGAAATGGCATAGTGCCATGAAATCCGAAATGGAATCTATGTATACCAACCAAGTATGGACTCTGGTTGAGGCGCCTGAAGGTGTTAGGCCTATTGGGTGCAAGTGGGTATACAAAAGAAAGATTGGATCAGATGGCCAGGTGGAGACCTATAAGGCCAGGATCGTGGTAAAAGGATTCAATCAAAGGCAAGGGATTGACTTTGATGAAACTTTTTTGCCTGTAGCCCTGTTAAAATCAATTTGGATTTTGCTTGCGATTGCTGCTTACTACGACTATGAGATCTGGCAAATGGACGTGAAAACGGCCTTCCTCAATGGGGAACTTGATGAGGAAGTGTATATGACACAGCCAGAGGGTTTTCTTTCCAAGGGAAATGAACACCTAGTGTGTAAGCTGCTGCGAACCATATATGGTTTAAGGCAGGCTTCTCGTAGATGGAACATCCGTTTTGAAGAGACAATCAAAGAGTTTGGTTTTATTAAAAACATAAATGAACCATGTGTCTACAAGAAGGTTAGTGGGAGCGCGGTAATATTTCTTGTATTGTATGTGGATGATATACTTCTTATAGGAAATGATATACCGATGCTACAATCAGTCAAAGTATGACTATCAAAGAACTTCACCATAAAGGACTTGGGAGAAGCATCCTATATTCTCGGTATGAAGATCTATAGAGATAGATATAGAAGAATGATAGGTCTTACCCAGGGTACATACATCCAGAAAGTGCTTAAAAGGTTTAGCATGGAAAACTCCAAAAGAGGTCTCATACCAATGAGCCATGGAGTGTCCCTTTCCGAAAAATGTCTCCTAAGACACCTGAGGAAAGAGAGCGTATGAGTAAGATTCCTTATGCTTCAGCAATAGGATCTATCATGTACGCGATGTTGTGTACTAGGCCTGATGTTGCTTATTCAATTAGTGTGACGAGCAGATATCAGTCCAATCCAGGTGAAGACCACTGGAAAGCAGTGAAAAACATCCTTAAGTACTTGCGAAGGACTCAGGACATTTATCTTGTTTTTGGTGGTGAATCTGAGTTGAAAATAAAGGGTTATACTGACTCTAGTTTTCAATCAGAGAGTGATAGCGAATCCATGTCAGGATACGTGTTTACTCTGAATGGTGGTGCGATTAGTTGGAAGAGTTCCAAACAGTCTACAACGGCTGACTCCACAGCGGAAACAGAATATATAGCTGCAAGTGAGGCTGCAAAAGAAGCCATTTGGATGAGGAAATTTGTTTCCAAGTTGGGAGTTGTTCCTAGCGTTGAAGAGCCTATTGTGTTGTATTGTGATAACAACGCAGCAATAGCACAAGCCAAGGTACCTAGGTCTCATAAAAATTCAAAACATGTCCTGTGGCGCTTTCATCTGATTAGGGAGATTGTTGAAAGAGGAGATGTCAACATCGAGAGAGTTGACACACATAACAACGTAGCAGACCCACTCACAAAGCCACTTTCTCAAAGTCACTTTGATCATCATAAAGACAAGATGGGTATTAGATACCAGAGTGATTGGCTTTAGTACAAGTGGGAGATTGAAAGAGATATGTCCTAAGTCCAATCATGTATGAGGATTTACGAATAACTTTTATGTAATCTGTTTTGATTTCATTGATATGAATAAAAGACTTGTTTTATTTTTATTGCGGGCTATATCTATTTAAAGTGTTTAAATAAGATGTACCACAGTTTAGAGTAAAGCTTTTTATGGATTGTGATGAGATCATAATAATGAGACCTAAAAGATGATAACTCTAAACTTAAATAGTTCCTGGTCGTAGGATTACTAACTGGTAATTAATAATCCGTAAAGATCGGTACATACTATGCTTGCTTCATTATGAAGGATGTCTGTTCTCATAGACATTTGTGTGGTGATACTATAGCTAGTATGTAGGTGCTTATTATAGAATAAGTTCACTGAACATGACTCACACAGCTGAACAACTGATGGAGTTCACTCACGTGTCAGCAGTTGTTCATATAGTGATAGTTGTACAATTATCCTTAGACTTGAGGTCATCATAGTCATCTTGTGTACACTGAACTATGCTTTGGTTTAGTTCTTAGTCTCAAGGGACAATTATAAGAGCTCTACTGGGTATATGAATTTGTACACGAAGATAATGTATGATCAATAAAGGATCTACCCCTTCCAGTGAAGAAAGAGAATGTTCAATGCTGATCCACTTATGCTAGTTCAGGAATCTCTGGCCAGAGTGAATGAAATTAGAAAGGAGTTTCTAATTTACATTAAATAGAACTAAACATAGTGAATGGGAAAAGCAAGTGATTAAATAAGATAGGCTTGACACAAGTTCCATGCCTTGGATTTAATCGTGACATTGCAGGGTAGAATGAATTAATTGTACGGTAACTATTCACTGAATAAGTTCTTGGTATTCTAAGCAGTGAATTCGTATTATCCGGATAGTCGCGATATGCTGAGAAGTATCCCTCACGATGTAGAATAAATATAATTAATCAATTAATCATATTTAATGAATTAGAGAATTTATATAAATAATGATAAAATAGTTTTATTATTATTTATTTCTACTACCGGCTTAATATTGAACCTACAGGGTCACACCATAAAAGAGAATGATTTAATGGTGGAGGAATTAATTAATAATGGCTGATAATTATTTATTTATGAAATAAATAATTAAATGGCAAATTTAATAATTGATTAAATGAGATTTAATTGATTATAAATTAATTAAGAAAAGTTCTTAATATTATTAATTAAGAATTTAATTTTTGGAAATTAAATCAAGAGAGAGAATTATTTCTAAAGTATTTAGAAAAAGAATTAATAATTAAAAGGTGTTTTAATTATTAGTGAGAATAATAAAGGGTTAATAATAATAATATTTTATGGGAAATTTTCAGCTGAAAATTTTGCCTATAAATATACCATTATAAACCCTATTTTTGGCTCAACCCAAAGATTTACAAAACCCTAATTCTCTCCACCTCCTCCTCCTTCATTACATCGTTTTCTTGGTGGATACCGGTGGAGTGCTTCACACTTGAGGAGCAGCTGCTAAGGATCTCCGCTCATTGTTCTTGGATCGCTTTTAAAGGTTAGAAATCGATCCCATATGTTTTAATCAAGATTTATATGCTATTATTTGGATTTATATGTGTAAATTTTTTTTACCATGCTTCTGTGATAGATAAAATCCTACAACTTAGGCCTATATGCACGCAATTTATAATCACCTTATAAACATAATAGTACACATAACCACATATACTCACATTCCATATTTTAAATACCAAACAATATCATACACACACCATATTGCAATACTAGGCTTGGATGATCTCGTTTCACAACTTAAGTCACTTAATCACTAAACTCGACAAAGTCTCCAAATTTTGGCCTCCTAACTCGATGTGCCTCTACTAAACTATCCAAAACCTATTGACCCTCACTTGGGCCTTTCACTCTACTGGCTTTATGCTATCTTGCAACTATAGTGGTCAACGTAGGCCTCACTCATAAATTCTCTAAAACTATGTCATAAGTGAAGGTGTTTACTAAGGTAAATTTCAGAATGACATCTATAGTTTCTTGAGTGCATTAGACACTCTTACACTACAAGTTTACCTCCAAAACTTCTACACTAGACTTTTCTGATCATAAGGCAACTCCCAAACTTGATGTGGCTCAAGGGCCTAGCTTGGGCCTCCCTGGGCCTAAGCTTAAAGTCCATGGTTCCCCTGTTTTTCTGGGCAGAAAAGGTCCTCACTTGAACTAACTTGTGACACATTATTCTAACTCAACTCCTATGAAATATGGCTGTAAAAACTCCTCTGACACTCCGTCTAACTAAGGCCCAATAGGGCCTAATGAGGGCCTACCTATAACATGGTCAAAATTTCCTATTTCTAAGTTGCAACAAAACTGTCCCCTACTGGACAGATTTTGTGATTCTACTCGTGCACCTAACCAAAATTCTTACAAACCTCCAAAAAATACCTAAAACCTATTATATACTCCTAGTGCTAGCTTCTGGTGGCTTGGGCCTCAAAGTGCACAACAAATTCTCATTCAAAACTTCCCCATAAACTAGTGCATCAAATCTGGAAAAATGCAAACACTAACTAATCCCTTTCCACCTTGACTCCCACTTATTAACCAAACATCCAACCTTTACCAAAGCAAACCTAGTGCATCAACATCCTAAAATAGTGCCTCAACAGGAGTGGAGATCATCCATGCCCTAGAACACCAACATGCAAATAAAAATATAACATGCAACTAATGGAAAACACTTAACAAGATTTCGGCTAAAACATAGAGTTTAAATTCTTGTAAATTCGACTTGTACCTATTACTCAAACTTAATAATCATGAAATATATTTTCTCTGAACTATTATTAAGAAATATATCAGGGAAACAATCTATTTCAAGCACAAATAATTCAAATTTATAGATTTTTAAACATGAAAACATGATTTCGAGAAGAGTAGCATACACAACATGGTTGATCATCATATTAACATCTTAAAACTAGCATGCATGGCTAAACATGATTATATAGTGAAATTTCAGTAACATGCAAAGGTTTTCAAAGCATGGTTTCTCCATAAAACACTTAGTTAAAATATATATAAAATGTATCTCATAGAGAGCTCTTGAATTCACAAGAATCAAGAGTTTCTCTTTGGAGATCACACAAAAGCTACACATGCAACCATGAAACTTCATCTCCCAAATCATAAAACTCTTGGGAAGTATATAAAATAAATGTAGGTGGAAGAATTACACTAGGGAAGATGAGAAATGGGATGGAAAAATGGAAGGGAGTGGGGGAGGGGTTTCTCGGCCGAGAGCAAGGAGAGGGAGGGGGAGGAGAGAAAAAGAGAGGTGAGTTGGAGTGTGGAGTGAGTGAAATGATTTCTCACATTTTGTTATTGGTTTTATGCCTTTCATTGACTAAAAGAAATGAGTGGAAATGAGAATGTACAAGAATACCCTCTAGCTAAAGTTAGGCCATTTTGCATGCAAGGTTAATGTGGTAATTTGGTGAACAACAAGTGAGTTAGTGGGGTTAGAAAAGTCTCCTTTGCCCTTTAATAGAATGGAAGGGTGATTTGCATGCAAGGATTTCCATGTAATTTTCTAATTATAACAAATAAATTTTTAGAGATTTATTTTTATAAAATAAAATACAAGTTCAAAAATTATAGAATTTATACCATAAAATAACTTGGATTTTTAGAAATTTTATAAGATCACTTTTGAAATTTGTTAATGAAATAACTTTTAAAAGAAATTTTTTTTCAAGGTTTAGAATATTCCTTATAAATCAAAAATAAGGGAAATAAATAAACTTTTGCTTTGAAAAATCATATTCTACATAAAGCAATTTATAATGCAGAAATTTTCATTCACACAACGTACAATCATTAAGTATATTTACATTAGGGTCTAATATTATACAAAGCTCACAAATAATATTACACAAAATGCCGGTCGTAACATGTAGCTTTCAACGGATAATCACTTTCAACATCCGTTGAAAGAGTAGTTTATGTTACAATAAGATTCGTAGCACATTTCTGCATATTACAATGCCTTAGTGAACTAGATGTTATAGAATGTTTGAAATCATGTTGACTACTAGATTGATATGCAAAATAGGTTGGTTAATTGTAAATATTAGATGCCTTGTAATCTTGTATAAATGAAGTAGAGTTAACTTCCATGAAGACAGTCTCAATGGATGTTTCACTAAGCTTCAACAGATGATCAGCTGAAGTCTCAACGGATGATCAACCAGACTTTCAACGGATAATTCCACAAAGTTTCAATGGATGATCCCACAAAGTTTCAACAGATGATCAATCTGAATTTCAATGGATGAGCAAATTCAAAAGAGCAGTTGATAGTGACTTGAAAGTCACATGCGTTGATTGTATGCAAATGGAATGTGGCAGCCTAATTACAAGTTTTAGAGAACAAATAAGCATTTCCATTTCCATGTTAAACTGAAGATATTCAAAGATGTTGGATTGAGAAATGAAGAAGCATGAGATTAGACTAGAAACATTTTAATCTTATTTGTTTGTCTTTTTATCATATAACTTGGTGATATATAAACCAAGTGTAGCAAGTAGAACTTTATCCAAGTTAGTAAGCAATTACCAGAGGAATAGATAAGGCAAAATCTATAAAAAAAATTCTCTGTTCTTGTAGTTCAACTTGTAAGCAGCTGTGTACAACATTATAACACAAAGTTCTCTACTTAATATATATCTCTGGTGGAAAAGTTTAATCCACCAGAAAGTTTTTAAGTACTTGTATTTAATTATTTTGTAATTTGTTTTTCTTACTACTTTCATTCCGCACCATTGCTAAATCAAACACAGTTATATATTTATAGTAGAACTGTTCTTAAAATTGAAAAAGAAGCCAGAATTAAATTCAACCCCCCTTCTGTTATTCTTTGTTAGATTGTTTGGGAATAACAATTGGTATCAGAGTAAGCTCTTGAAGAACAAAGAGTTTAAAGATCACAACAACTAACAAGATAAGCATAAAAGATGTTGGAGTAAAGATTCCTTTTGTGGAAAAAGACAATTATCACCATTGGAAGATGAAGATGCACCCGCATCTCCTATCTCAAGATGAAGGATATGTGGACTGTATTGAGAAAGGTCCACATGTTCCCATGAGAGCTGCTATAGGAAATGAAGCATCAGTCCCAAAGCCTAGAGCAGAATGGTCTGATCCAGATATTGAGCAAGTCCACAAGGATAAAAAGGCATGAATATTCTGTTTAATGGTGTTGATGGTGACATGTTTGACAACATCATAAACTGCAAAACTTCTAAAGACGTCTGGGATATAATTCAAGTTATATGTGATAGAACTGAGCAGGTAAGAGAAAACAAAATGCAACTCTTGATTCAACAATATGAGCATTTTCATAGTGAAGAAAGTGAGTCACTCACTAACATATTTAGTAGATTTCAAAAGCTACTAAATGCTCTAAGGTTGCATGGAAGAGTCTATCAAACAAAGTACTCAATTCTCAAATTCTTTAAATCTCTAGCAAAGGAATGGAATCCTGTGACAGTCTCACTGAGAAACTCTCAAGACTACAATGAATTTATCTTGGACAGACTGTATGGGATTCTAAAAACCTATGAGCTTGAAATAGAGCAAGATGAGAAGCTGGAGAAAGGAAGAAAGAAAGGAGGATCCATTGCATTGGTTGCTGAGCAAGAGAAAGAGAAGGAGACAAAGGTTGAAGCTATTGAATCTGCACCAAACCCTAGAGTTTGTGAAGGCAAGGGAATATGGCTAGTAGCTGAACATGAAGAACATCTTAGTCAAGATGATAAGGATGACATAGATGAGCATCTGGCTTTTCTATCCAGGAGGTTTGCCAAGCTCAAATTCAAGAAGAATTTTGTAGTATCCAAGTCAAACACAAACATGGTTGACAAGTCTAAATTCAAGTGTTTCAAGTGTGGCTTGGCAGGTCATTTTGCAAGTGAATGCAGAAAGTCTGATTCTGTGGATTATAAGAAGAAATATTTTGAGTTGCTAAAACAAAAGGAAAGGGCTTTCATTACATAGGAAAATGAATGGGTTGCAGATGGACTAGAAGATGACGATGATACAAGCTATGTTAATCTAGCACTTTGGCCAAATCAGATGAAATAGAAGTAAGTTCATCAAGTAATCAGGTAATCACCACTAATCTAGCACATTTATCTAAAGTTAAGTGTAATGATGTTATAAATGACATGTCTACTGAGTAATATCATCTGCGTGTTAGTATCAAATCTCTCACTAAAGAAAACACTAAGATTAAAGAGAACAATTTATTTTTAAGTGAAAGAAACAATGTGTTAGAGACTCAATTTGTTGAGTTTGAAAAATTGAAGATAAAGTGCAAGATTTCCAAAGATGAACTAACTGAATCCTTAAATCCTTATGTGATGTAGCCTAGAAAAAGAGCAAGGAGAAACTTGATTCCAATTTGGTTGAAGGACTTTCAACAAATATGGATTCGACGGATGATGAACATTATCCATCGAATGATCAAAAGGATTATTCATCGAAAGACAATGAACCACATCCGTTGTGTGAAAGTAAGCTAGTTAGCAAAACCAAGCTAGCTAGATTAAATGAAAAATATGGATCAGTTTCTAAGAACTTTGTTCCAGGAGAAACAAGTCAAGTGAAAAAGAACAAGAGAGTTAATGTAGGGCATCTATCAATCAAACAATTGAATGACAGATTGGAGAAATTGAGGTTAAAGCAGAATCAAAAAGGAAAAACAGTAGGAATAGGAAGGTAGGAATTAACAAACATAACAACTACACACCTGATAAATATGCACCTAGAAAACTTTATGTGAAGTGTGGTAGTGTTAATCATTTATCTGTTAATTGCAAACTTTCTATGACTGCCCCCATGATTGCACCTCCTTATTTTCCTAGTATGCCTATAATGCCTATGAATGTTATGCCTGCAAATAATTTGAATGCATATTTTGCTAATATGCCATTTACATAAAATTCTTATTATGCTGCATTTAGTATGCCTCAAATGCCATTTAGCATGCCTTACTGGAACAACATGTTTGCACAAAATATGCCTTTCCATGTTAACCAGCCTGTACATGATAATTCTACAATGATGAATGGTTTTAAAGGTTCTATTCAATTGACTAAGGATGAATTTCAAATGCCTAAGTCAAATGAGGACAAGCCTAAGAAACCTAAGAAAAAGGCTAAAAAAACAGGACCCAAGGAAACTTGGGTACCAAAATCAACTTGATTTGATTTTGTTGTGTGCAGGGAAATAGAAAGAATCTTTGGTGTTTGGATAGTGGGTACTCAAGGCACATGACTGGAGATTCTACCCTGCTCACTGAGTTCAAGGAAAGAGCTGTCCCAAGTATTACTTTTGGAGATGACAACAAGGGTTATATTGTGGGATATGGCTTGATTTCAAAGGATAATGTCATCATTGAGGAAGTTTCCCTAGTGGATGGACTCAAGCACAATTTGTTGAGTATCAGCCAGCTTTGTGATAAGGGCAACTCAGTAACTTTCAATACTGAAGCCTGTGTTGTGACCAACAAGAAAAGAAATAAAGTGGTTCTCACTTGAGTGAGAAAAGGGAATATGTATCTAGCTGACTTCAACTCATCAAATACAGAATCTGTTACTTGTCTATTTAGCAAGGCAAGTCAAGATGAAAGTTGGCTATGGCACAAGAAGCTGTCCCACCTTAACTTCGAGACTATGAATGAGCTAGTTAGGAAAGATTTGGTAAGAGGCATTCCACAATTGGGATTCTCAAAGGATGGATTATATTATGCCTGTCAAAAGGGAAAACAGATCAAGACATCATTCAGAAAGAAGCTTGATTTAACAATTGAAGAACCTTTACAACTACTACACATGGATTTATTTGGACCAGTCAATATATTGTCCATTTCAAGGAAAAGATACTGCCTAATAATTTTGGATAATTTCTCAATGTTCTCTTAGACATATTTTCTAAAATCCAAAGATGAAGCTAGTGAAATCATCATTAATCACATAAGAAAGTTAACAATCATCCTGATTTCAAAGTCAGAAGAATCAGGAGTGATAATGGAACTGAGTTTAAGAACTCTGTGATGAGGATGTTTTGTGAAGAGAATGGGATCATGCATGAATTTTCAGCAGCAAGGACTCCACAACAAATAGGAGTAGTGGAAAGAAAGAACATATCTCTTATTGAAGCTGCAAGAACAATGCTAGAAGAATCAAAGTTGCCAACATACTTTTGGGCAAAAGCTGTAAATACTGCATGCTACACTCAAAATATCTCTTTGGTTAATCAAGAAAAATGCATGACACCCTACCAATTGTTCAAGAATAGGAAACCAACATTAAACTTTCTTCATGTCTTTGGATGTAAAGGTTATATCTTAAGAAATCAAACTGATCAACATGGAAAGTTTGATGCCAAAGCTGATGAGGGAATTTTTGTTGGATATACAGTTGGAAAAGCATATAGAGTCTACAATCTCATAACCAACATTGTTATGGAATCTGTACATGTTGTGTTTGATGATAAAAAGATTGAAGGACTGCAAGATGGAGATTTCCATGAAAGCCTCAAATTTGATAATGTTGAGATGATTTGTGATGATAGTGGTGATGAAAGTGATCAAGAAATCATATCTAAAGATAATGCAGAAAAATCTACAACTAATGAAGCACATAACTCATCATCCATCGAAAGACCAAGTGTATCATCCGTCAAAAGACAATCTGCATCATCCGTCGAAAGGCAAAGATCAACACCCATTGATCCTTCAATAGGAGTTGAAAGCCAATACAGATCACAAGAAGAAATGACCCCTAATTCAAGTCAAAGCTCCACAAACTCAGGGGGAGTTTCTTCCAATCAAAACTCAGTCACACATTAAGACAACTATGAGGCCTCTTTATCTAGAGCTAATCTATCACAACAGAGAAAATGGACTAGAGATCACCCTTTTGAACTAAATATTGGTGATGCATCTTCAAGAGTCTAAACAAGAAAAGCAACTTAAGAAGAATGTCTGTATAACCGCTTTCTATCTCAGGAAGAACCTAAAAAGGTAGAAGAAGCTCTGTTGGATCCTGATTGGGTTTTAGCTATGCAAGAGGAGCTAAACCAATTTGAAAGGAATAAAGTTTGGAAGCTGGTACCCAAGCCTAAAGGAAAGAATCCTATTGATACCAAGTGAGTATTCAAAAACTAAATGGATGAAAATGGCATAGTAGTCAGGAACAAATCTAGATTGGTTGCTAAGCGCTATTGTCAATAAGAAGGAATAGATTTTGATGAAACTTTTGCTCCTGTTGCAAGACTTTAATCCATCATAATTTTCTTAGTCTATGTAGCCCATGCCAATTTCAAGGTCTATCAAATGGATGTCAAGAGTGCCTTTGTGAATGAAGATTTAGAGGAGGAAGTGTATGTCTACTATCTTTTGAAGGCACTTTATGCACTGAAGCAAACACCTAGAGCCTGGTTATGACACTTTGTCAAAGTTCCTCTTAGAAAATCATTTCACAAGAGGTATTGTTGATAAAACTTTATTCTATAGAAATGTTAATAGCTCTAGCATACTTGTTCCAATTTATGTAGATTATATTATATTTGGCTCTACAGATGAAAAACTTTGTAAAATATTTGCCAAATTGATGTAAAGTAAATATCAAATGAGCATGATGGGAGAACTAACTTACTTTCTTGGTTTACAAGTTAAGCAAGTTAGTGATGGAATATTCATTAGTCAAACCAAATATATTTATGATCTTTGGAAGAAGTTTGACTTAATGGATTGCACATCTGTAAAAACTCCCATGACCACTGCAACTAAACTTGAATTAAACACTACTGAAAAGTCTGTGGATATTTCAAGTTATAGAGGCATGGTTGGCTCACTTTTATATTTAACAGCCAGTAGGCCTGATATAATGTTTGCTACTTGTCTTTATGCTAGATTTCAAGTTAATCCTAGAGAATCTCATTCAGTAGCTATTAAGAGAATTTTTAGATATCTCAAAAGAACTCAAAAACTTGGCATTTAGTATCCTAGAGGTTCTGGTTTTGATCTAACTGGTTATTCAGATGCAGATTATGCAGGTTGTAAAATTGATAAAAAAAGTACAACATGAACCTGACAATTTCTAGGAAATAAGCTAGTATCCTGGTTCAGTAAAAAGCAAAATTCAGTCTCTACTTCCACATCTGAGGCTAAATATATTGCTGCTGGTAGTTGTTGTGCACATATTTTATGGATTAAAAATCAACCGTTGGACTATGGTCTGTAGGTGAATAAGATTCCTATTTTCTGTGACAACACAAGTGCCATTGGAATTACTGAAAATCCAGAATAACCTCAAGAACCAAGCATATTGATATTAAGTACCACTTCATTAGAGAACATGTCATGAATGGTACTGTAGAACTTCATTTTGTTCCATGTGAGAATCAACTTGCACACATCTTTACCAGGCCACTTGATGAATCCACCTATAATAGGTTGGTAAATGAGTTAGGTATGCTTAATTACACTTAATTTATTTTGATGTCCAAGCAAATTGAAATGCAGCCAGAGTAAAATTTGATGTATCTATTAAAAAATGAAAATTTGGCTAAGTCAGAATTTACATCTCGATGGATGTCCATTATCCGTTAAGGTATCAAACATTACTCTGGGTACTTTTATCCTTATCCGTCGAATTGCACTCAATCTTAGCCGTTAATTCTAAGCATTATCCGTCAAATTTACTTACAGCCTGTATGAATATTTCAACGGATAATTTTAGAATTTTGACAGTTTTCCTTATTTTTAAATGGCTATTTTGGGCTAATTTGATTGGTTACTTTATTTTACGTTTTAATCTTTGACAGTTTATTTCAGAGTAAGAATAAAAGCTTATTTCATTTCTATTTTTACTTTTATCTTTCTCAAGTAATTTTTCTAACTCTCTTATTTTCGAAAAGAAAATACTCCCTTTCTGCAACTAATCTCAATTACAACAATGGCACCCGTAGTCAAAATCATGTCCTCAACTGGGTACGTTTGAAAAGAACAACTTCGTGGCTTTGGTGAACAAGCAAATTCCGGCATCTGAAGACTATCACAAAATGATGGACTTCATCCTGAACTGCAAACTGAATTATGCCATGCTTGAGTCTCCAACCATTTTCTGTGAAGTTATCGAGGAAATTTAGACTACAACAGTGTTCAACTCAAAGGACAAAACTATTACCTTTACTCTCAAAGGTAATGAACACTGTATTAACTGTGATACAATTGAAAAGTGCTTTAAACTTCCTAAAAATAACATACTTGCTCCACACACAAACACTGATGAGAGTAACATGGTAATTTATATAGGTTATGCTCTTATTGCCACTAAGTTAGGTGATGTTAGGAGATTGGGTCTTAGGAAAGAATGGAGATTTTTGTGTGATTCTTTTATCAAAGTATTTTCTGGAAAAGTCAGTAATTTTGATGTTGTGACTTATTCACTGGTTAACATGCTTTATATGCTTCTTAGTGATAAGTATTTCAATTTCAGCACATCAGTTATGTATGAATTAGGGAGTAAACTGGGAGATATTAAGAAGAGGTCCAAAAACATATATTATGCTAGATTCTTTATGATGTTAGATAATTTTGTTTCTGAGGATCTCTCAATTGAGAACCCAACAAACAAGTTAGATTGTTGGGTCCAAGAGAGAAGAATTATTGCTGAATTAAACAGGGCAAATCACCACAAAGATATTCCCATTGTTTATATGCCAATTATGGAACAGCCTTAGGTAAGTGAGATAAATACTTTTGTCCCTACTACTTCTCAAACACCAATTTCTTTACAATCAACTGTGGCCATGGCACCTGTGACAGTGACCAAACAAGTGCCTCCCCAAGCCACAAAACCAAAAATTTCAAAATCCAAGTCAAAGAAATCCCCCTCTAGTTTCTCTCAAAAGAAACTAGTTATTACATCCACTAAGAACCAAAAGGGGAGTGTGAAGGGAAGTAAGTATGGTGAGGGACAAGGTGAACATAAAAGAAGTCCTAAGAATAAGGAGGGAGAGGTGTGTGTAACCCAATCTAGCCACCCTACAGTTTCTAAACAAACTGTAGTGCATAATAAGGATATTAGCTCATTACTAGTTTCATCCTCCCAAAAGGATGTTACTATTGAAACAAGCTCTCAACCAAGAGCACAGAACAAGAGGGTTGGGGACACAAGCTCACCCTAAACTTATGCTAAAAAGAAGAAGTCTAAAACACTTGGGGATACACAGGGTGCACACATTGTGCAAACTGCAGTCAAAGACTCAGTTACATCACCTTCTCAAAGTCAGGTTGATGTGGCTCCTGTAAATGTGGAGTCATAGCCAAAATCTTTAATAATAGAAGCACCTCACACACCAAACTCACCCATAAATTCTTTGGATGTGGATATGATTCACACATCAATTCCTGATTCTCCATCTTTAACATTCATGGAGAAACCATATTCTATAGCAAGTGAACATCATCTTTTAGATGATTTGTTGCTCACTTGCCATTTCTTTCTGATTCTACTGAGAAATTGGTGCAAAACCTCAAATCAATCACCACAGATTCTACAGTAGTTTCAACTCCAAACTCTGTCATTTCTACTCTCTCGACGGATATTGTTCATCCATCGACTAGTAATTGTATCTCGACGGATGTGCTTAATATCAATCATCCGTTCAAACTCTCAACTACTACCTCGACGGATCTTTCTAATCCGTTGAATATCACTGCACAACTTGAAATCTCAACTGTTGTCACAAGTGCAGATAATTTAGTAGTTGTACAATCTCTTCTAGGACTGAGGGAATGGAGTGAACAGAGTGAGAGGCTGAGTTGCTATCAAGCAAAAGGAGAGGAAAAAAGTGAAAATATGCAAGCTATTTCTTCCAGCTTGGCAAAAGTGAGTGAGTGGAGTCCCACCTTAGTAGGTGAAGGTGAGGGTGTGAGGGTGGGAAGCCAAGGGGAGCCCTTGAGGCAAGAAAAGAGAGATCATGAGAGAAAAGCAAGTACTGAAGAATGGGAAGAGTCCATTATGAGTAAGATAAGGGATGTCAATGAGGCTAAAGAGAAACAGTTATTTCAGTAAGATTATCAAGTTGTCTTAGAATATGTTTCTTATGAAACTGAGGCATTTACTCACCCTATTCCAACTTATCAAGTCTTGGCTGAACAATACAATGAGGCTACTGATAGAATTCTAAATTTGGTGCACACAACTGCTTCTATGCAAAGGGCCAATGATGCAATCACTGCCATGCCCTCCACAGCTGGTGATGATTTTGATTATCCAACTGGTGGTTCTAAGGATATATTTGGGGATGAAGATGATGATGAAGGAGATTTCATGCATATAGGGGGAGAAGCAGGCCCTAGATCAATTACAAACACCCCATCTTGGATGTTTAGCAAAGAATGTGATGAGAACCATTTCAAATCCACTGTATTTCACATTATTCAACAAACTCAGACAGCTCTTCAAGCTACTACAAATGCCAAAAATAAGAGACTTCTTCAAGCATACCTTGAGTTTCTTCAACTGCACCAAATTCAATCTCTAAAGTAAACTCAAGATGTAACTGAGCTCAAGACAGAAATTGGTCAAGTCAAAATGGACATCACTACAAGATTGAAGGCTATCTTTCCTAACACAACAATGTTAGATATCAACAAACAGCTAAGGAAAAACTATGATCTTACTACTAGAAATAGTGCCTACGAAATCACCCCTTTAACATCGGTTAGAAATGTCACCGATGTTAAAAGCAGTTTTAACATCGGCTGCTTTAAAACCGATATTAAAGGTACTTTAAGACATCAGTTTGTTTCCCAACCGATGTCTAAAACCCGTTTTAAAAAAACTAAAAAACGCCCGCTTCTTTATTTCCCCCGTTAATACACCAAATATCCCCCCCTTAACCAAAAATTTCAGTTTTAGTTTCCCCCTTCACGAAAACTCTTTCCCCCTCTCTCATTCTCTCTCGCTCTCTCTTATTCTCTCTTCTCTCTTCTCTTTCACTCTCTTCTCTCTCACAGTCTCTGTTCTCGCTTCTCTCTCGCTCTCTCATCGTCCTCTCTCATCTCTCTCATCTCTCACTTTCTCTCTTCTCACTCACTCTCTCTAAACCTAATTATACCCCTATGTGTACAAACCCTTAATTAAACTCAATTAATTTCTAAATCTAGCTCGATTGATGCTAAATAACCTTGAAAGAAGTTGGGTCTACGCGATTAGTGCAAGAAAAATAAGTTTATTTTGAATCTATTTTCAATTTTTATGTTTTCATTTTAATAGAGTTTTGTTTACAGGTCTCTGGAGCTTTGTTAGTGTTGAAAGATGTTGGGTTTGCTTAATTAGGTAAGATTAACTTCTAATTTACTAGATTAAAAGTTGGTGTATGTATTGTTAATCTTGAAAGAAGTTGGATTTACAGATCTATATAAGGTAGATTATATTTGAAGCTTTGTTTGATCAGGTGAAAGACATCATATCCATTAAACTCAATGTTAGGAGAACCTTATCTCAATAGAAGTTTTTCTTATGTAAATTGTCAGGTTCTTGAGTTACCTGCCATGTTATTTTTTGTTTTTGCTTTATAAGCAATGATGATTTGAATGCCTGCAGCCATGGCCTTCATTACCAGAACAAACTGCTCAAGAAGCTCCAGGTAATACGTCGGCTGACCAATCATCTCAAGCCGTTTCTAAAGAAGCTCAAAATACTGTTTCACCAGGAAATGGATCAAAATCTTCTGAAAGAAAAGATCTCCCAACGGTTTCTACCAACCTCACTTGTATTGCTCTTGTGTTTGCTGTCCTCCTCTAAAATAATTTTTTTCTAATTGTTTAAAGGAAAATCTTTAGGAACTTTTTACATTCAGCTATCCCGCATATCCTGCACCAATACATGATTGGCAGTTTTATCCACCTCACGGAATGGGATATGGCATACAATATGCTCCTTCACCGGTATGGAATATAACCTGGAACAGAGATGAACAAGTTTCTATATCAGTAGACTATTTCTTGATGCAAAATGTGTGTCTCTTTATTCGTATTCATTTTCTCAGAATGTGGCTGCTGTTCCCAGTTCTGCAAAATCAGGGAACCCTTTTGATATTGAAGATGACCCTAGACCTGTTCAAGGTGCAATGGTATGTACAACACCTAATTTTATATTTCCTTCTAGTAGCTGCATTCTGATCTAATCTGTCATGTGTCTTAACTGATACTAGGATATAAGATGGTATGGACCTGCCAACTATTTTATAACTCACACTATTTCATTTTCATGGAGACTGAATACTTGACTCTTGATTCTTGAAACTGATAACCTTTTAATAGTTGGCCTCAGTGTTCAGAGTTACTGCCAAAATTTAAATTCCCTGTTGCTTCTTAAAAGCTTAAGCTTATGTAAGAATATGCATTTAAAGCTGCAGTTTTTGATGTAAAACTCCAGTAGACTGCACTACATTACACAAAAACTAAAATATAATAATATATATGCAGATTGATTCATTATCAAATCAACAAAAGCTTTAAAGATCACGCATTCTTTTCTGTATTTTTCTGCAGCCCTATTCTCTATGCATCCATAAAAATGTTTTTGATTAGATTACTAAGCCTTTACCTTGAAACAGTTACCCTCAGTAGCATCTGTCCCTGGAGCACTTCCGTAAATGTCACCTCATGGAGGCATGCAGCCTCGTCCAACACCTTATACATCTGGACTTCCTCAAGAATCACCTTTTTATGGGATGTACATGACTACAGGTATATAATCAATCATCATATCTGAATTATTAACACATTGATAAAACAGTTACTGTTCCGCCATTTATTCTCTTTCTCATATTTTATTTCATTACCTATAGGAGGATACATGGGGCAACAACTACCAAACAATACCACAATCCAAAGGTACCTATTTGCTGCAGTTTATAGATGTATATGATTAAATATACCTCTTCCTGATTACCAGACAACAATATTATGCCTGATCCTACTAAACAAATCACAATTTTCAGCAAATGTAGTTTTTCATATAATTTGTTTAGTCTTATCTAAATTTACAATTAGTATCACTTAATCACTTTGTGTGCATCTTTGTTCACCTGATTTCATTCCAGCAAAGCAGAACCAAGTCTTGTTTCCTAGCCAATAACTTTTGATTGTCGTTCATAGATTGCAAGGAACTGGTAGCTTTGGCACTGGCTCTACTTTTGCCTCATTTAACCCAGCTCAGCATAATCCTGGTTGTATGTATTGTTAATCTTGAAAGAAGTTGAACTCTTAGAAATTATATGATTTGAAGGTAGATCTCATTGACATTGATATAAGAAGCTATGCTTCCTGTACTAATCAAATAATCTACTTGGAGATCAATAAGAAAAATTAACTTTTCTAGATGTGTTCGGTATCCATTATGTAACTCACTTAAGTTAAAAATACATAAGTATCAGGTACTACATTTTTATGCTAGTTTATCTTGTTTTAACCTGCATTCTGAAATGGCGCATTTGCAATATACCACGTTCATAAAAACTTATTACTTAGCTTCTGTATATTTCTAGTAAATGTGTCTCATGGAATTTTTTATTTTCAAGGACTCTTTGGTACACTTGCAACAGGAGAATTAAAAGGTTCAAAGTATTCCTCACTCCATCGCTGCTCCCCTGGCAGTTAGTGGTAAGTGTTTAATTAAGGAGTATTAACGATCATTTGTTTTGGCTTGGAAAAAAATAACTACATATTTTTGGTGTCATATGCTTTATGTGTTTATAGTGCAAGGGCCCAACACACATTCTTATATTCTATTCTGCTTACTGTACCAGCATCCAGAGGTGTAGCTTGCATTTTTGCTACAAGAAAGTGTGCCCTGGTTTACATTTCAGATTCATGTTTGGCTTGAAGGAAACAAGTATTTTCTTCAAATAAATATTTTCCTAATTTTCAACATGTACTTGACCAGGGTTCAACTTTTATGTCACTAACGACAACTAATATGTAAATGTACACTCTATGTCCCCTGCCGCCACCATAAAATATCTCAGAACCCAAAATTTGAAGCATGATGTAGTTGGACAGAATATCCGAATACTCGATTAAATTATGTAGGCCTTGGAACCATGATGTAAATTAAACAATTTAATATATGTAGCATAATGCTCACTGTTTAGCACCTTATCTTGCACATGATTTCAGACATGCTTGTCTCAAATTATTTTGATAGTTGAAACTGAAACACATCGAGCAACCCCTGGTGGTACTGGATGTGTGAAAACCATAGGAAACTATGTTGCAACAAGCTTACGTTATTTCTTGCTGGTTAATGCATTATGGTATTGTTGCCTTCTTCACTTCTTCATATATCTTTAGTTCTTCCTTCTTTTGTTAAATGACTTGACCTGATGGAATATAGTGGGTGTAGGATGATACTTCTAGGGTGGTTTCGACAGTACAACTCTTCTGCATACATCCTTTGGTTCAAGGTTGCCCTTAATACAGGGTCCATCTTTTGTATTTCTTGCTCTAGCACTTGTAATATTTAACTAACCCGATTTTGTGGGACTGAATGGAAATGTATGCTTTTTAACCTTACTTGTTTTTTTGTAATTTGAATATTTAGAAGCCAAATGTAAGTCTGTGATTGTTACTATATTGAGGACATGGTGTTGAGAAATCTGAATAGCTCAACATGTAAATGTATGCTTCTAAAATTAATTCTTATGTATCGGGACCATATCTTATCACTATTATCTACTTGGAAGTTACTTGATTTACAAATTTATATTACAAATTCTGTTTTAGTCATTAGATCATTTTGTTATAAAACTGATGTAAAGCAACTAAAAACACATCACCTGCTTAAACTAAAAACGATGTCAAAACTAACAAAACAAATCGAATTATAGGAAACAAAACGATGTCTAAAATAGTAAAACACATCATTTTATAAAAGAAAATCTGAAAAAAACTGATGTCTTACAACATAATGTACATCGGTTTACCTTAGCACAACTGATGTTAAAGTTAAAGTTTCACATTGCTTTTGAAACTAAAACTGATGTTAAAGTAGTAGTTTAACATCGGTTGAAGGAGGACACCGATGTCTATAAGTTAAAACTTCTTTCCTGTAATATGTTTGGAGTGCTATTTAACCTCAGATATACCATTTTTCACAATCTAATTGTAACCTGTTATTAAAAAAAGGGCTATAAACTGATGTCAAATATACAGTTATACATCAGTTTATAAAAAAACCGATGTCTGGGGTGATCTTTAACATCAGTTATAAACCGATGTCTAAGATCCCCTTTCTCTACACATGCGAAAACATCGGTTCTGAAATAAAAAGACATCGGTTTATAACCTATGTCTAAGGCCATTTTTCTAGTAGTGTCTAGTCAACAAAGTGGACTCTTTGGACACCAGGCTCAAGACCCTGGAAACCCTAATCACTCAAATCTACCTCCATCAAGATCAACAAACTCTTCTTCAAAAACTGGAGGCTGCACAAACCTCAACCTCTACTCAACTTGATGCTAACAAAAAGGGGGAGAAAGACTCTATCATTCCAGTTAATCAGGGAGAGTCAACCAATGAGGGGGAGAAACTGCTCAACATACAAGTTAGCAAGGTGATTGTTCCAGCAATTGCTTTCTCTAAGCCACCAGCTCTTGACAACATTGATCTGATCAAGATAGCAGCAGCTAAGTTGGAATCAAATTACAAATGGAAGAAGCTTGATGTAGCAGCAGCTGAGTTAGAATTGAATGAAAAATGGAAGAAGCTTGATGAAAACATCAAGATGAAATTTGGTCCAATTGAGAAGCAAGAGAAAGTCTTCTCTCATTTTTCTCAATTGAGACAAATTTCAGTAAATGAAATGAGGTTAGGGAACATGGAAAGAGGTCAAACCTCATCTATTAAATCTCCAAAGGCTAATGTGATTTTTAAACCCAAGAGAAATTATCCAAAGAATTCAATCAACAATCCATTGGACCTAAAGTATGAAACCCCTAAGTAGATGAAAAGAAGCTGTTTGGAAGGTCCATAGATTTCTTCAAAGATCCTAGAGACTCGGTGCTAAAGAAAACAATTGCTAAGATCTACATGAATGGAAAACTAATTTGTGTGGTGGCTGGACATCCACAGTTTGCAGAGGCTAAGAAAGAAGAAAAGGTGAAGCTCAAACAACAACAAAGCAAGCTTCTTTAGATGCCAAGAACCAACCAAGAAGCCTGCACCCACATGAGCTGTATTGCCTACTGTGACATCTGAAAATCTGATTGGAGGAAAGCAAGAAAAGCCAAAGCAGTCTAGGAAATTTAGATACAAGCTCCCATCCAAGAGGAAGCTGGATTTCAATGATGATAAGGAAGAATACATGCCTATCCCATCTACTACCTCGAGTCAACCAGCCATACCTACATTGAAGGAGGCTGAATTTATGGTTGATCTTAATATAACTTTCCATGGTGAACCTGTAGTTCCCAAGGATAAACCTATAGATTGGGACAACCTGCCTCTTCCTGATCTAAGCATTCCAATCCAAACCAAGCCAAGAAAGACAAAAAAAAGATCAATCAAGAAGGTCAAGCCTGTCAAAATTCAATCCAAATCACTGGCCACACCCAAACCAACTGTTAACAAGGGAGATCAACTCTTCATTTGTGACATTAAATAATTCTTAGACATCAATCTTTATCTGGAAGAAATAGATGAAGTTAGAGCCATTGATGTTTACAAACATCTTCCAAAAAGATTAGTCGTCAGGTACAAAGGTGGAAGAGAGATGACTTGGCCACTTCACAGAATTTTCAATGAAGGCTATTCTATTTTGGTGAAGATTTTTTCCTTAATAAAGAAGAATTTTGGATTCAACATTGTTGCCAATAAGATGGTACTGGACAAAATTGAGTAGATAATGAACAACAAAAGAAATTCAAATGCACTCCCAAGAGTATTAACAATTCCCATCACCGGAAACAGAGTGCATTTGAGGCCATAATGGATAATGTAGTTCAAAGATGAAAAATGCATCAGAAGATTCTTCAGATTGAAAGATCAGCTAAAGATTTCAAGTAATGAAACTCTCATGGAAATGCAAGCAAAGCTGGATCAGACAAATGAAGATGAATCGGAGTTCTACAGGCAACTCCAAAATTAAATTGAGGAAAAAAATGTGAAGCTGGGAAAGAAGTTCAGACAATCAAGGAAGTAATCCAAATATGCTCAGTCTAAAGGAGCACCTTGAAAATGGCCGGTGAGATTCTCTACAAACCTTCCTCTGTATATTTGTCAATATAATGCAGCACTTGTAAACTTTTGTCAACTACAATTCAGTCTGTATTCATAGTGTGTTTTGTTATCATCAAGTTTCTCTTAATTTATGGCTACTATTCCAGTAGACATAAATTGGGGGAGATTGTTAAGAATATGTTATGAACTTGATGATAAGTTAAATAAAACACTTAGTAGATATTATTTTATGTATTTGTACCTTTTAATGGATGATCACTTGCAACATCCGTTGAAAAAGTAGGTTATGTTATAATAAGATTAGTAGCACATTTCTGCATATTATAATGCCTTAGTGAACTAGATGTTGTAGAATATTTAAGGTCATGTTGACTACTAGATTGATATGCAAGATATGTTGGTTAATTGTAAATATTAGATGCCTTGTAATCTTATATAAATGAAGTAGAGTTAACTGCCATGAAGATAGTCTCAATGAATATTTCACTAAGCTTCAACGGATGATCAACTAAAGTCTGAACGGATGATCAACCAGACTTTTAGCGGATGATTCCACAAAGTTTCAACGGATGATCCCAAAAAGTTTCAACAGATGATCAATCCAAGTTTCAACGGATGAGCAAATTCAAAAGAGCAGTTGATAGTGACTTGACAGTCACATGCGTTGATTGTATGCAAATGGAATGTGGCAGCCTAATAATAGGTATTAGAGAACAAAGAAGCATTTCCATTTCCATGCTAAACTGAAGATATTCAAAGATACTGGAGTGATAAATGAAGAAGCATAAGATTAGACTAGAAATTTTTTTTTCTTATTTGTTTGTCTTTTTATCATATAACTTGGTGATATATAAACCAAGTGTAGCAAGTAGAACTTTATCCAAGTTAGTAAGCAATTACCAGAGAAATAGATAAGGCAAAATCTGTAAAGAATTTCTCTGTTCTTGTAGTTCAACTTCTAAGCTGCTGTGTACAACACTGTAACACAGAGTTATCTACTTAATATATATCTCTGGTGGAAAAGTTCAATCCACCAGAAAGTTTTTAAGTACTTGTATTTAATTACTTTATTCCACACAATTGCTAAATCAAACACAATTATATATTCATAGTAGAACTGTTCTTAACATTGAAAAAGAAGCCAGAATTACATTCAACCCCCTTGTAATTCTTTGTTATATAGTTTGGGAATAACAGAATCCTTAAGGTCTTCACACTGATTCTGATAACTGCTTCGAATGACTCCAACCTTATTCCTACGATGCCTGAACATATTAATGAACTTCATACGGATCACTGTTGACGTCTTCTTCACTGTAGGTACCAAAACATTTGTGTATATGCCCAATAAACAATTTGTATTGATTCTAGTGGAATATAGATTATTTCAAAGTCCTTGTTCTATATTGAGTTATCCAAACCAGTATTGTTGAGTTATAAATACAGCTTTAATCTTGCTCAATAATCTCCCTATATTTGACTGTTACACCTGACGGTCAAATAATAATGGAGAAGCAACAGTTTGGAGGATAACTCAACTATCCATAACCAAAAATGTAACGCCCTCCGAACCCGGGGTATAAGTCTGGGGGTTACGAGCTAATCACCAAACCTGTACAAGCTTATTAATAAATAATAAAGAAATAAAACTAAACCCCTTAATAACTACCTGGACCTTTTTAGGTTGAAGTATGAAAACAAGAACCACATACTACTTTTATTACAAACTAACATTTAAAATCTCACAAACTTTCTTTATTACAAACCATTGTCTAATTCATTTTAAACTAAGTTCATCTTTTATTCAAACACACATACTATCTATCAACACTCCACCTGCTCGGGCAACTCAAAGCTTTCTTCTTGGATTGGGATCAACACCTTGGGTATAAGAGGATCCCGAGGCTTGACCCGCTTCTTTACCACTCGTGTCCTGACGGGTTTCATATTCCTTCTTAACTGAAAACAATAAGGTGAATAACAACAAAAAGGGGTGAGCCAAAATTGCTCAACAAGTCTACAAAATATACACAATGTTAAAGTAATATAACTGAATCCGTATCCCAGGTATATCTGCAAAAGAAGGCCATTGCTGGCGAATACAAACGAACTACACTGGACTCAAGTTCGCACCTATACCCTGCTGATCAGCCAGGATACATTGCAGATCTATATCTCACTATATAGATCCCGTCGGGAACCCAGGCACTACAGCCCATCTCAAGGATCCGGATTATGTCCCGGTCCTTAGGATTAAGTAGACTTAATCCCAAAAGTAGTATTATCCAGTCCCTGGAATAGCAACCGGAACAAATCGGTATGCTTTGATATATTCTAATCACCAGAATATATCAATAATTGTGAGTAACAATTGGAATATGAATAATAAATTCAAATGAAAAGAATAATTCAAGAAGTGAAATGAAATAAGAACAAGAGAATTAAAAGAGTGCAATTGTAATAATAATCTGAAGAGAATATCACTATTCTGAAAAATAGAATAGAGGAGAAACTTGCCTTCTGTGTGACTTACTGCAATTAAATCACTTCCGTCTATCCCCTACTTGACCTGCCTTGCTGGCTTAGTTTCTGTTAGCAAAATAGACTGGTTAATTCATTTTGTACTTCAGTTGCACCTTAAAGCGACTTCATTTTGTTCCTTGTATCTACCCATACGCTTATATCCAACTCGAATATTACATATAAGCAAGTAAGACTCGATTAACCACATAATACACATAAGCACATAATTGTTTTTATATTTAAAATAATTTTTAGAATCGAAATCGACTCGCTGATTGCTCCGTTGATCACCCTCTACTTCATTTCCCATTTTTCCGGAATTTTCCGAACTCGTCTCGGCACGCATTTCGACTGATAATCAAACAATCAATAAGGTCAACTAATTTCGAGAAGAAATTAGGTCTTCATATTATTTTTAGTGAAAAGAATTCATTTTTCTGAGTCAACAGGCTTTCGTTTCGCTCAAATCGGACTAACGGTTGAATTATTATCAATTAAACACTAATAATTCAATTTATTATTTAATAAAATAATTATTGCTAATTTTAAATCCAAAATAATTTTTAAATAATTATTTAAGAAAAATCAAAGTCAAAAATAATTTTTTTTTATAATTTTATTTTTTTGGAGTTAAAATGAAGAAGTTATGATTTATTGAAAATTATGTGAGTAATTATCGAAATAATTAATCACTTTTTAAATATTTAATAAATAAATAACTAATAAATAATTAATAGATAATTATTTACTAATTTAAAATAATTAATCCCTAATTATTAGGATTAATCACAATTTATTACAAATATTTACAACTCATCATTATTTATTTGATTAGATCGATTATTTATAAATAAATAATCGATATCAGTAACTGGTACGTTAATTATTAAACAATTGAGTCATTATTCGAATCATAATCCAACTCAACAATCAATTACTCGTATAAATACGAGCTACGCACTATTCTCGTATACTACCGAACAAATATATTATTATTGGAATTTAAACGATTCATTACTCAATTAATTATCGGTATTTAATTATACGATACGAACAATTACTGCAATATTATTCGAATAACTAACGCTCGAATAATAATTCTCATTATCGAATCACTACTCATCTAGATACGAGTTACTCATAATATTTACTAATTATCGGATCATTAATCATATTATTTAATCCTTATTTATTAATTAATTACCTAATTATTAATTAATTACCTAATTATTAATTAATTAGATAACTAATAAATAATTAGATAAATAATTAAATAATTGATTAAATAATTAAATTCAAATTAATAATTTAATAAAATAATTCAGAAATTAATAATACTATTTTTCAGAATTTAAAACTAATTTTTATTTAATTTTTAGAATTACTAAAACTAATTTCTGATTTTTAGGAAAATAAAATAAATATATAAAAACCAGAAACACAAAACAGGGTTTCAGGTTAGGGTTTTTGGATCAATCCCGGGTCGAAACTGGGTTGGAAATCGGGTCGAACCCGGGTCTTCAAGAACAGCGGCTACCCGGAAAAACCCGACGCCGGCGGGCTGGTTTTCCGGCGATTCGAATCGACAACGAACCACGCGATGCTAGGCTGCTCTCTCTTCATTTTTGTTCGATAATCAAGCCTACAGCCTTCCCTTGTCCTTCTCCTTCTTCGTTCGTCGGCAACACCACCAGAAAACGAAGAACAGCCGCCGCTAGCGGAGGTTTTCCGGCGACACCAACAACCAAACCAAACTCGACGAAACATACATGTATCGACAGGGAATTTAACGATCTACACGTTCGTAATCATCAAAACATCAAACAACAACCAGAACTTCAAACCCGAATTCAAGAATTAAACCCGAAAATATGAAATTAAAATCACGTAATCAAATACTAAAAATACTTGCATAATCAGAAACTACAATTCTTGGGCTTCAAAACGAATACTTACATGAACGATTTGGACTCCGGAATCACGATCAATAGTAGCTTTGATTCTCTGCCTGTTCTTCACCCACACAAACCCTAATCCCCTTTTCTTTTTCTATTTTCTGATTATTTTCTGATTTTTTTATAATTAATTAATAGTTAATTACTGAAAAATCAGCTATTTATACTGTGTAAAATAATACCCCTAAATAAAATTAAGGGGCTAATTACACTCCTAATAAAAATATTTTGCCCCAATTTTTATAATTTTTGGGTATTAATATTGAATTTTTAAATATCCAATAAATACAAAATAAATGCTAAAAATTCCCAAAAATTGTGAATATTATAAAAATGCAAAGAAAAATGATATATGATAATTTCATGATCATATAAAAATAAAAATGTGATTTTTGTGGGGTTTTTGGTACCCGAAGGGGCCCGGAAAAGTCATTTTTCGCGAAAAAGGTAAATTTGTAAAACGTCTAGGGGTTCAGAATAACGATATGGTATAGGGCATTTTTGACAAAATAGGGCCAATGATTTTGTTTGAAATACGGGCTTTTAAAACATGGTTTTGAGCTGTACGGATTTTGATAAAAGATATCTAACTTACAATAAAACACTCAATAAATATCCAAAACACGTTTGGATCAAAACAGATATCACGTAACACATAGCAGTTAGGGTTTAATGACTCAACACATTTAATCACATATAAATGACATATTAATACATATATTTTATTATAAATATGATATAATACAACATAAATTTCCCGGTCGTTACATTCTCCCCCCTTAATAGGATTCTGTCCTCAGAATCTTCTACGAAAACAAATGAGGGTATTTCTCTAACATTTCACTTTCAACCAGGTTGATTCTTCAACCACTGGGTTTCTCCACAACACTCGCACTAAATATACAGACTTATTTCTCAACACTTTCTCTCGCCGATCTAAAATTTTTACCGGCTGCTCTACAAAAGACAAATCTGGTTGGATATCTATCGGTTCATACTCTATTACATGCCTAGAATCAGGATTATATCGCTTAAGCATTGACACGTGAAATACATTGTGAATATGTTGCATATGAGGCGGTAAAGCTAATTCGTATGCAAGCTTCCCTACTTTCTTCAAAATTTCAAATGGTCCGACGTATCGTGGTTTCAATTTACCCTTATTGCCAAATCTAGTCAATCCTTTCCATGGCGATATTTTGAGCAATACGTGTTCTCCTTCCTGATAGTCCATATCCTTCCTTGCTTGGTCTACATATTTGGGTTGCCTGTTTTACGCTGCATCGAGTCGTTTCTGAATAAGTTCAATCTTTTCTTTCGTCTGCTGAATTAATTCTGGACCCAAAATTTTACATTCTCCAACTTCATCCCAGTGCACTGGTGATCTGCATTTTCTCCCATATAGTGCTTCATACGGTGGCATTCCAATACTGGCGTGATAGCTGTTATTATAAGAAAATTCCACTAGGGGTAGATGCTCATCCCAACTGCCTTCAAAATCGATCCCACAAACTCGTAGCATGTCTTCAATCGTTCGGATAGTTCTTTCACTTTGCCCGTCGGTTTGCGGATGATAAGCGGTACTCATGTTTAATTTAGTTCCAAAGCATTCTTGAAATTGTCTCCAAAATCTTGAGTTGAAACGAGGATCTCGATCCGATACAATAGATATTAGAACTCCATGTCGCATCACAATTTCTTTGAGATACATGTTCACTAATTTGTCGAGCGAAAATCTTTCATTAATTGGTAGAAAATGTGCCGACTTCGTGAGTCTGTCAATGATTACCCATATCGCATCATGATTTGCCCTAGTCCTCGGTAGTCCTACCATAAAATCCATCGCTAGATGTTCCCATTTCCATTCTGGAATGTCTAACGGTTGCAATAACCCGCTCGGACGTTGATGTTCCGCTTTAACTCACTGGCATGTGTAGCATTTACTCACCCATTCTGCTATTTCCTTCTTCATATTCGGCCACCAAAAGTTTTCCTTCAGATCGTGATACATTTTTGTGCTTCCTGGATGAATGGAATACTTCGAATTGTGCGCATCCCGCATTATTTCTTCTTTTAATTCTGCCACGTTAGGGATCCAGATTCTCGATGCAAAGCGTAAAATTCCTTCATTATCATTCTGAGTTGTGATCTCTTCTCCCGTTAAGTCGTCATCTTGACTCATCACTTCATCTTGACAACGGCGAATCTTTCTAGTAACTCCGGTTGGAAAGTCATAGCGTAGATAGATTCTGCAGATTTATTAGGAATGCGAATCTCAATTTCTAATTTGTCGAATTCCTTGGCTAATTCTTCACATGATGTCAACCAATTCAATCTTTCTTTCCTGCTCAACGCATCCGCTACAACATTTGCTTTTCCTGGATGATAACTGATTGTGATATCATAATCTTTAATCAATTCCAGCCATTGACGTTGTCACATGTTCAGTTCCTTTTGCGTAAAGATATACTTCAGACTTTTATGATCCATGTAGATTTCGTATTTTTCACCGTAGAGATAATGTCTCCAAAGCTTCAATGCAAATACGATTGCTGCCAATTCCAGATCATGCGTAGGATATTTCTGCTTATGAGGTTTAAGTTGTCTCGAAGCATATGTAATGACGTTACCGTGTTGCATCAATACACATCCTAGCCCGCGATACGAAGCGTCACTGTAAATGACGAAATTTCGTTGCTCGTCTGGCAATACCAATACTGGTGCGGTCACCAACCGATTCTTCAACTCTTGAAAACTTTCTTCACATTTATCATTCCATTCAAACTTTTCACTTTTTCGAGTTAACTTAGTCAGCGGCGTTGCTATTTTCGCAAAATCTTTGACAAATCTTCGATAATACCCTGCCAATCCCAAGAAACTTCGAACTTCTGTGGGCGTCTTTGGTCTTTCCCAATTCAACACAGCTTCAATCTTTGCTGGATCAACTTGGATGCCTTCTCTACTGATGATATGCCCTAGAAATTGTACTTCCCTTAACCAGAATTCACATTTCGAGAATTTTGCATATAGTTGCTCTTTCCTCAGAATTTCTAAAGCTATTCTTAAGTGTTCCACATGCTCTTCTTCCGTCTTGGAATAAATCAAGATGTCATCAATGAATACAATCACGAATTTGTCCAAATATTTCTTGAATACCCTGTTCATTAAATCCATGAATGCTGCTGGCACGTTTGTCAAACCGAATGCCATTACAAGGAACTCGTAATGTCCATATCTCGTACGAAACGCAGTCTTGGGAATATCTTCAGCTTTAATCTTCAATTGATGATAACCTGAGCGTAAATCTATCTTCGAAAACCATGCAGCTCCTTTTAGCTGGTCGAACAAATCATCGATTCTCGGTAAAGGATACTTGTTCTTGATAGTGAGCTTATTCAATTCCCTATAGTCGATACACAATCGGATGCTGCCATCCTTCTTCTTCACAAATAACACTGCTGCACCCCATGGGGATACACTAGGTCGTATAATGCCTCGGTCTAGAAGATCTTGCAGTTGCGTTGATAATTCCTTCATTTTGACTGGAGCCATTGGATACGGAGCTTTCGAAACTGGTTCTGTACCTGGTGCTAGATCAATCGTGAACTCGATTTCTCGATCTGGCGATAACCCTGAAACTCATCTGGAAAGACGTCCGAAAATTCACATACAAATGGAATATCTTCTATTCTAGGATTTCCTTTTTCAGTATCTAACACGTAAGCTATGTACGCCTCACATCTTTGTCGAAACAATCGTTTGGTCTGCACTACAGTGAGAAATTTATTCTGCTGCTTTTCACCCTTGAATATTACCGTTGCATTTTCTGCAGTTCGCAATTCAATTTTCTTATTCGCGCAATCTATCTGAGCTTTATGACATGCTAACCAATCCATTCCCAAAATGATATCGATTTTTCCTAGCTTAAAAGGAATTAAATCTACAGAAAAATAATGTCAGGCTACTTCTACATCACACGCAGGACATACTCGATCTACCGGAACTTGGTCGTCATTCGCTAATTTTATAATTAACGTCTCGCCCAACCATTCAATTTTGCAATGTAATTTATCAAGAAATTCTTCAGAAATAAATGAACAAGTAGCTCCAGAATCAATTAATACTTTTGAATCTACGGAGTTCACCAAAAGCGTACCTGCAATTACACTTGGATTCTGCACTACCTTTTTCATTGTCATGTTAAAAGTCCTTGCTCTGGGTTGATTTGGCGGTGGTGGCGGAGGTAATGCCAATACTTTCGGAATACTGGCTGCCATTGCTGGTCCTTTACAATTCCTAGCGATATTCCTTTTCTTTCCGCATTGATAACAAGTGATTTCTGCTGTTTTTCCTATCGGACATTCGTTAGAGTAGTGCCATTTCTGCTTGCATTTGAAACATGTCACATCTGCTTTAATACATACGCCGGTATGCTTGCGTCCACAAGTTTTGTAATACGGCACTGGAACCTTAACAATTCCCTGCAGGTTGGAGACTTGGAAACGATTACCTGCTTTTTGTGTATCCTGTCCTATCCTTTTGAAATTTAGATTTGCCCGGGCTTGAAATCTCGGCTTCCTGCTGGAACGGTCTTGGAAACTTCCCTGTCCTCTGTCTGGTTGAGATCTTTCACTTTCCCCTTCGATGATCAAAGCTTTCTGGACTACAGCAGTATATGTTATTAATTCAAAAACTGCAACTTGTCCGCGTATCCATGGTCGTAATCCCTCTTGAAATCTCTGCACTCATTTCTCTTCAGTGTCCACCTGTTCCGGAACAAACCTAGCCAATTCATTGAATTTGGCTTCATATTCTGTTACAGGCATACTTCCCTGCTTCAGCTCTAAAAACTTTATCTGCATCTGATTCCTTACATAGCGAGGAAAATGCTTCTCTAAAAATAACTCTTTAAACCTATCCCAAGCAATAGCATCTTCACCCTCTAAAGCCTTTTTAGATTCCCACCAATAATTTGTCTCTCCTTTCAATAAGTAACTAGCAAAATCAGTCTTCTGGTCCTCACCTACCTTCACTAGTACAAAAGATTTCTCTATTTCCTTTAACCAGGTGGTAGCTTTAATAGGATCAGTAGAGCCATCAAATTCTGGAGGTTTAACTGACTGAAACTGCTTAAAAGTAACAACAGGTTGAGGCTCAGGACGAGGTGGTTGTTGTAACATTTGTTGTTGTATCTATTGGTGCTGATGCTGCATCTGCTGCTGCATCATTACCATCTGTTGTTGCATCAGATGGAACATTTGGTTCATGGTTTCATTACTCTGGCTTTCGGAATTGTTGTTAGAGGTCTCAACCCTAGTCTTTCTCTTTGGTGCCATCTTCTTCTGATAATAAAACAAGTGATATTTATTTAACAGTTTAATAAACAATTGACAGTATGTAAGAAAATAATTGATCCGGTATTAATAACATGATTTATATAAAGAAAACAGTTGCTGTATATAAAATCTGGAAATGTAAGCAGTTAAATAAAATGGTTGTCCTTTTCATTTATTTTTTTTTTCAACTGGAATTATAGTATGGAAGACTGTAAAACAATAAAGTGAAAGTAAATGCTGTAAAACTGTAAAGACTGAAATTTAAATAAAAGAAATTTGAAAAGTTCAGTTTATATATATATGACACCAGCCTCAGGTGTAAATGCTTGATACAAAAAGTCTCACTCCGCTGGAAGTCATCGGGGCTACAAGTCATACTACTACTACAGGTCAAAATCCTACTACAGGTTAAACTACTAGTACATACATACACACTACTCACTAGGTTATACTATGCTACCTCTATATACATCTATACTCTGAAGTCACTGTCTCAACTGTCCCTGACTCAGAACCCTGGTGGCACGTGACTCAACTCCTCCTGCAATGCCTCTAACACTGCCTCGGTAAGTCCCAATGCTTTACGATATGCTGTCTCTACACTAATATCCTGTTGTGTCAGATCCATAAGCTGCTGAGAACCAACTCGGTGAATCTGACGTAACCTCTCCCTCAGTATGTAATCTGATCGTAATGCTCGGACGGGACCATCTGCCCGCGTCTCAAATAATCCAAGGATCTCTCTGCACTGGTTCTGCCATCGAACCCTCTCCTCTCTCTCCGCCTGAAAACGCTGATAAGTAACTGTATGAAGCTCACGAAGATCCGTGCTAGAACCTCGAGAAGGTAACGTCCCATCGACTACTATCTCATCCATTAACTCCTGCTGTGGAAACTGATATACCCCAGGAACAGGGGCATAAATAGCTAAAGGGGCAGGAAATAAGACTGGCTGCTCCATAGGTGCATACACTGGTGGCGCTGCCTCTGGCTCCATCTGTGGAATATCTGGAATCTCAGGCTGCGGTACTGGAATCTGCGGCTCTAAGTCCTCCCACTATGGAAGATCAATCATATCAGGAACATCAAACATCGGAAACTCCAAAGTGGAAAGTCAGGCATCTCTGGCTCAAAATAAGGGAAATAATCAACAAAGTCTGGTACCTCTAGTGGAGGTGGTATCTCTGGTGCTGGTCCAGGTGGCAATGGTGGAGGTGGTGGCAATGGAGGAAAAATCTGTACTGATGCTGGGGCTAGTACTGGGTCTGACTCAGTCTGCTCTGACGAAGAAGCCATCTAATAATATACCAAAGAAAAGAAAAGGTCACTAAACAATTCTAAGATTTATACTTCCCTATTCTAATCTGACCTAAATCCCAACACTATTCTTCCTAATCTGACTATCCCTATCTTATGTGATATCTCTATCCTATCTTAGTCCTAATGTTCTTATTTTCAGGGACCAAACCTACAACTCTGATGCCAAACTGTAACACCCTCCAAACCCGGGGTTTAAGTCTGGGGGTTACGAGCTAATCACCAAACCTGTACAAGCTTATTAATAAATAATAAAGAAATAAAACTAAACCCCTTAATAACTACCAGGACCTTTTTAGATTGAAGTATGAAAACAAGAACCACTAACTACTTTTATTATAAACCAACATTTAAAATCTCACAAACTTTCTTTATTACAAACCATTGTCTAATTCATTTTAAACTAAGTTCATCTTTTATTCAAACACACATACTATCTATCAACACTCCACCTGCTCGGGCAACTCAAAGCTTTCTTCCTGGATTGGGATCAACACCTTGGGTATAAGAGGATCCCGAGGCTTGACCCGCTTCTTTACCACTCGTGTCCTGACGGGTTTCATATTTCTTCTTAACTGAAAATAATAAGGTGAATAATAACAAAAAGGGGTGAGCCAAAATTGCTTAACAAGTCTAAAAATATACACAATGTTAAAGCAATATAACTGAATCTGTATCCCAGGTATATCTGCAAAGATATAAACTCATAAGAATCAAAAGAAGGCCATTGCTGGCGAATACAAACGAACTACACTGGACTCAAGTTTGCAGCTATACCTGTTGATCAGCCAGGATACAGTGCATATCTATATCTCACTGTATAGATCCCGTCGGGCACCCAGGCACTACGGCCCATCTCAAGGATCCGCATTATGTCCCGATCCTTAGGATTAAGTAGACTTAATCCCAAAAGTAGTATTATCCAGTCCCTGGAATAACAACCGGAACAAATCGGTATGCTTTGATATATTCTAATCACCAGAATATATCAATAATTGTGAGTAACAATTGGAATATGAATAATAAATTCAAATGAAAAGAATAATTCAAGAAGTGAAATGAAATATGAACAAGAGAATTAAAAGAGTGCAATTGTAATAATAATCTGAAGAGAATATCACTATTCTGAAAAATAGAATAGAGGAGAAACTTGCCTTCTGTGCGACTTACTGCAATTAAATCACTTCCGTCTATCCCCTACTTGACCTGCCTTACTGGCTTAGTTTCTGTTAGCAAAATAGACTGGTTAATTCATTTTGTACTTCAGTTGCACCTTAAATCGACTTCATTTTGTTCCTATTATCTACCCATACGTTTATATCCAACTCGAATATTACATATAAGCAAGTAAGACTCGATTAACCACATAATACACATAAGCACATAATCGTTTTTATAGTTAAAATAAATTTTAGAATCGAAATCGACTCGCTGATTGCTCCGTTGATCACCTTCTACTTCATTTCCCATTTTTCTGGAATTTTCCGAACTCGTCTCGGCACGCATTTCGACTGATAATCAAGCAATCAATAAGGTCAACTAATTTCGAGAAGAAATTAGGTCTTCATATTATTTTTAGTGAAAATAATTCATTTTTCTGAGTTAACAGGCTTTCGTTTCGCTCAAATCGGACTAACGGTTGAATTATTATCAATTAAACACTGATAATTCAATTTATTATTTAATATAAATAATTATTGCTAATTTTTAAATCCAAAATAATTTTTAAATAATTATTTAAGAAAAATCAAAGTCAAAAATAATTTTTTTTATAATTTTTTTTTGGAGTTAAAATGAAGAAGTTATGATTTATTGAAAATTATGTGACTAATTATCGAAATAATTAATCATTTTTTAAATATTTAATAAATAAATATCTAATAAATTATTAATAGATAATTATTTACTAATTTAAAATAATTAATCCTTAATTATTAGGATTAATCACAATTTATTACAAATATTTACAACTCATCATTATTTATTTGATTAGATCGATTATTTATAAATAAATAATCGATATCATTAACTGGTACGTTAATTATTAAATAATTGAGTCATTATTCGAATCATAATCCAGCTCAACAATCAATTACTCGTATAAATACGAGCTACGCACTATTCTCGAATACTACCGAACTAATATATTATTATTGCAATTTAAACGATTCGTTAATCAATTAATTATCGGTATTTAATTATACGATACGAACAATTACTGCAATATTATTCGAATAACTACCGCTCGAATAATAATTCTCATTATCGAATCAATACTCGTATAGATACGAGTTACTCATAATATTTACTAATTATCGGATCATTAATCGTATTATTTAATCCTTATTTATTAATTAATTACCTAATTATTAATTAATTAGATAACTAATAAATAATTAGATAAATAATTAAATAATTCATTAAATAATTAAATTCAAATTTATAATTTAATAAAATAATTCAGAAATTAATAATACTATTTTTCAGAATTCAAAACTAATTTTTATTTAATTTTTAGAATTATTAAAACTAATTCCTGATTTTTAGGAAAATAAAATAAATATATAAAAACCAGAAACACAAAGCTGGGTTTCAGGGTTAGGGTTTTTGGATCAATCCCGGGTTGAAACCGGGTTGGAAACCGGGTCGAACCCGGGTGTTCTAGAACATCGGCTACCCGGGAAAACCCGACGCCGGCGGGCTGGTTTTCCGGCAATTTGAATCGACAACGAACCACGCGATGCTAGGCCGCTCTCTCTTCGTTTTTGTTCGATAATCAAGCCTACAACCTTCCCTTGTCCTTCTCCTTCTTCGTTCGTCGGCAACACCACCAGAAAACGAAGAACAGCCGCCGCTAGCGGCGGTTTTCCGGCGACACCAACAGCCAAACCAAACTCGACGAAACATACATGTATCGACAGGGAATTTAAGGATCTACAGGTTCGTAATCATCAAAACATCAAACAACAACCAGAACTTCAAACCCGAATTCAAGAATTAAACCCGAAAATATGAAATTAAAATCACGTAATCAAATACTAAAAATACTTGCATAATCAGAAACTACAATTCTTGGGCTTCAAAACGAATACTTACATGAACGATTTGGACTCTGGAATCACGATCAATAGTAGCTTTGATTCTCTGCCTGTTCTTCACCCACACAAACCCTAATCCCCTTTTCTTTTTCTATTTTCTGATTATTTTCTGATTTTTTTATAATTAATTAATAGTTAATTACTGAAAAATCAGCTATTTATACTATGTAAAATAATACCCCTAAATAAAATTAAGGGGCTAATTACACTCCTAATAAAAATATTTGGCCCCAATTTTTTTAATTTTTGGGTATTAATATTGAATTTTTAAATATCCAATAAATACAAAATAAATGCTAAAAATTCCCAAAAATTGTGAATATTACAAAAATGCAAAGAAAAATGATATATAATAATTTCATGATCATATAAAAATAAAAATATGATTTTTGTGGGGTTTTTGGTACCCGAAGGGGCCCGGAAAAGTCGTTTTTCGCGAAAAAGGTAAATTTATAAAACGTCTAGGGGTTCTAAATAACGATATGGTATAGGGCATTTTTGACAAAATAGGGCCAATGATTTTGTTTGAAATACGGGCTTTTAAAACATGGTTTTGAGTTGTACGGGTTTTGATATAAGATATCTAACTTACAATAAAACACTCAATAAATATCCAAAACACGTTTGGATCAAAACAGATATCACGTAACACATAGCAGTTAGGGTTTAATGACTCAACACATTTAATCACATATAAATGACATATTAATACACATATTTTATTATAAATATGATATAATACAACGTAAATTTCCCGGTCGTTACAAAAAATCTTCAATCAGCTTTCAACTTTAAATCCTGGACTTAAAAATAATACTATCTTATATCTACCACATCTTCTATACACATTTATCTTCAGCAGAGAACAAATTCTTCTGTCCCTTATGTAAAGTTGCAGATAGATACGTCTTTCAAATATTGTCTTCAATAATCTTCAGATCTTCCCATAAAGCACATAGAAAAATATTCTGGAACTCAGAAAATCGAAACCCAATAATCTCTCCCCCTTAGATGAAGAATCCCCTCATTAGTATAATAAAGTTGGAAACTCCCCTTCTTAGTTTCAGAAAAACTATTGAATCTTGATAATCTTTAAAATATTTTATATAATCTCTCCTCTTGGTTGAGTAATCCTTCAAAGTGTATCAGAGTGGAATCTTAGGATTAAACAACCAAGTGAGGAGATTATATATTTGTTAACCATTTCCTCACAATGCAAATGTATGGTTTATGTTTAGTGATCTCACATTGTGTTTCACTCCACTCTACACTCAAGTGTTTGTCACTCAGTCTCAGAGTGTGTCACTCACTCAAAGCTCCAAACATCCAAGTGTACCGCGAGAAAATCCTTTTCATAGAAAAGTTTCCTTCCACCTTCAAGGATGGAAACTTTTAGTCAAGAGATTCAGAAATGTTCCTTCTGAGAGGGGAAATTAGGATTCTTTTAAGTGGCAGAATGCCTGATATCCCTCAACTTCCAAACCATTATAGAAGCAATTGATTAATATCCAATCAGGCATTCCATGATGAGGACACTTTCTAAGCATCTCCTTGTAGCGCTCCCAAACTTCACATAAAGATTCTCCCGACTGCTATGCAAATTGAGTAAGAGCATTCCTGATTGCAGCTATTTTTGCCATAGGGAATAATTTAGTAAGAAATTTCTGAGCGAGATCTTCCCATGTCGCAATAGAACCTGGTGGTAGAGAGTGCAACCAGCTCTTAGCTTTATCCCTCAGAGAAAATGAGAAAAGTCTCAGTTTCACAGCCTCTTCCGAAATACCGTTGAACTTGAAGGTGTCGCAGATCTCGATAAAATCCCTAATATGCATATTGGGATCTTCCGTTGGAGAACCCCCAAACTGGAGTGAATTCTGTACCATTTGAATCGTGTCGGGCTTGATTTCAAAGGTATTAGCCGTAATGGCTGGTCTGACAATGCTAGATTGAATGTCATTGATTTTCGATTGAGAATAATCCTCCAATGCTTTCGTTTCTGCAGCTAGTTCTCCCATTGCAATGATCACTTCATTTCTACTTCTTCTAGTTTGTCCTTACGAGATTGAGAACGTGTTCGCATACACGCTCGAGAGAATACCTGAAACATACAAACAAAGTAAACTTTGTAAGAGAATAATCTGAGTCAGTGAACTTTAACGACCACTGATGACAAACACATAAATTATATTTAACACTGATCCCCGGCAGCGGCGCCAAAAACTTGTTCGCACAAAAACACGCAAGCGTACGCGGTCACAAGTAGTATAAGATTAAGTTAAGTTCGTTCCCATAGAGATTGGTTTAATTCAGAATGTGCACTTATGCAACAATGTATGATTATTATTCACTACTAAGACAAGTATCAAATTGTGTTTGGTTATTTAAAATTAATTATGATAGAATAAATTAACTAAGAGATTAAAATCAAGGTACTTATATTAAATAAAACAAGGGATTCTAACTTCATTAAATACTTCGTTCAGAGTTTATGCCTTTAATCAGAGTATGTGACGGTTATGATAACTAATCAGACAACACGAAATTAGTACACGTTATCTTTCAATATTCGTGTACCCAACTACTCAGCATCCATAAATTAGATAGAAGCTGGGTAGATACCAATTATGTTTAGACCCTATATATCTATAAGATTTGAAAACATAACGGTTTAAGAACAAGTTATCTACTAAGATCACATAGGGTAGCGTAAGATGGTTAAAATTATACTATGAATCATGCATGTGAAAACATCCATAAACCTATGCTAGCATGGCAAGTTCTAAACCCCTATATCCACTTTCGCATTCAACAGAGATTAACAAATAGCTTAGATGTTAGCTACGCATCCAAGAAGATTAAGCACAACCATACTAGGAAATCAATAATTCATCACACACTGAAAACTTTAGGCAATCAACTACTAAACTCCATAAATAAAACCGTTAGAATCGCACGATAGCGATTAGTTCATCATCGAACGTCTCGTCATCATGGGTTCCGATATGAAGCATTCTAAATGGATATAAAATCCACTTATCAATACACAATTTGACTTATAAATGGTTGTCCCAGAGGACTAGCCATTTTTGAACTAACACTTATCAACAACTGTAGCATTTTGAGAGTGTCATAGCAGTTGAAAGTTGTGAGAACTGATTAACATTTGACAAACATAGTTTTAATTGACTATGATTGAAATGAGAGACTGATGTTTCAATATATCATCCAGAGGATAATGGACACCAATTTTAAGACATGTTTTCACCATGAATTCAAGATTTGCATCATTAATTTGAGGACTTGGTAAATAACCAACATTCAGGAAAAGACTGGATGAGCTGTTTGGGTGTATTTGAGGAGATATTTTTAGATTTAATAAGTTTGGGCTGTGATTCTTCATTACCAAGCATCACATCAATCTAAATTTATAAAATGCATTATCTCAAGAAATGGAAATACCTCTTGTTCTAAAATGAACAGTTGTACTCACAGGAGGAATGATTTAGAATCAAGGCATTCATGTGGTTGTGTGGATATGTTCTTTATAACGACTCGTATATTTTTGTAATATAAGGTGTAATTATTGCGTAATTAATTAAATAAAGAATTGTATATTGATTTTGATCTCTGTGCTTTATTTATCACTAGTGGTATGTGATTGTTGGGTTGCGTGGATTATTCGTATGATTGTTTGTGGAACCATATTATGTTTGTTTCGCTTTTAAAAGTGGTTTTATGGAAAATTTATCTTCAAAAATATTTGGATTGCCTCTAAAATTGATTTTTATAATTTTATAATTTTAATAATTATATTTAGGGTTTTATAAAATTGAGAAACTAATATTTTATTAATTATTTATGTTTAAATGATTTTCTGATTACACTTATTTGTAAAATCAGTATTTAATTCCAGAATTCTTCAAAAACTACGAAACTCATATTTTATTAAGTTTTTAATATTCTGAGAATTTTAGAATTATTTTGGAGATTTTGGGATTAATTTTACATGCGTGTTGTTTCGTTTAATCGTTAAATGCGGGTATAAGTTATATTTTTAAAATGCTTTAAAAATTATGAAAATTTTATTTTAGTACCTTCAAATTATTTATGATATTTTGAGACTATTTTAGAATTTTTCCAATTAACTTTTGCGCGCAGCTTTATGTCAATAACTGCATTTTTGTATCAAAATTCGGGTTAAAAAGCACAGGAATCACACATGGCAGATATAGGCAAATTCAGTGATACGTGTTTTGTGCTAAGTGTAGACAGTAAATATTAATAATAAAGAAAAAAAATAAACAAAACCCTACCCCCTTTTTCCTTCTTCTCCACCGCGGTATCAATCTCTCAACTTTCTTTGTCTCCTCCTCCATCATTCACTGAGTCCTCATCCTCGCTTTTCTTTTTCCTATGTTAATTCCCCTTCTTTCCTTTATTTCTTGTTCCCTGTTTCCGTTTCTTCTCCGGCCACCGGCGATATTTCCGGTAATTGCCAGCCTCCCGGTTGTTACTCCTGTTGCTTACTTCGTATATATATGTACGTATATATATGTGTGTACTGTGTGTGTATCTAGCCTCATTGTGTGTGTGTATTGGGTTCGAGTATGTCCCCGTTTCCCTGATTTTTGGCTGTTGTTCTTTTGGATTTCTGGTTGATTGTTTCCGTCTATGGTTGTGGCGCGTGTTAGCACGCGTGTTGTGCAGTTTGGGATTTAATTATTTTCTGATTTTGTGCAGGAATTTTTGATTAATAATTCGTGATATTAAATTCAATTCACGCGGAAGATGATTTTAATAATCGGTGAAATTTATTAGGAAACCCGACTCATGTCGGGCACTATAAATTTTTCCGCCGTCCAAGATGAATTTTTACGAGCGGATGGTGGACGGTGATGATTTTATCTGAGTCCTAAATATTTTAAAATAAATACAACAATTCGTATATATTATTTTCGAACGTAAATAAGTATTGGTGTTACGAGTTGTATTGAGTTGTAGATTGTGGATTGGAATTTGTTGGGAAATGACGTCGATTGATGTCTCGACGGGTAGGTGTACAAATAGAGGAGTCGCTGTCCAAATTTTCTGAAAATTACTATTACATACGAATCGAATATATATATATATATATATCTACATAAATATAAGTCAAACCCTAATTGTTACGTGTATTATTACGTGGATTATTACATGTATAATATTATACAAATATGTACGAGTCAGGAATCGCTATCGGTGGGTAATTGTCTAGTGAGGATATGTCAAGCATAACTGGTTGTCTAACCTAGGTTGTTTCGATTCTGTAGGTTCAAGTCGAAGGACCCAGTAGTTAAAGTCGGTTAGAGTCAAGCCAGTGTTAGTGTAAAGCTACACAAGGCAAGTACCCCTGAACAAATCTTTTATGGTTCAGTATATATGAATATCTGCTGATTTAAATTATGCAGTGGAACAGAACATTTTAAGTTACGTATCCCCCGTATTTAAAAACGTCTTATTAAAATTATGTTTTAGGGAAAAGTAACTTCTGAAAATACCTATCTCTAAAACTGTGAATAAAATTGGAAAGGTTTTGGAAAATTTGCTGTGATATAATTATTTTAAAAAGAGATAGGTATAAGTGGTTTTGGAAACTGGATAAAACGGATCAGATATTGCATGGTTGTGTAAGAGGCCCGTAATGGCCCAGCGGGTTTGCGTAAGTGGCTAAGTCGGTTGCGCGCCCTATTTAAACCACTTAGTCCAGCGTGACAGAGACCTAGCTAGTCTCTGAGTTCCGGAATAGGTTGTGGTGGGATAGACTGATCAGCTGTCCCTAGGATTCGTCCAATTATATATCTGATTTTGGTTTAGTAGTTCCTGTAACGGAACAAGTGGTTTTATGGTCCCCGTAACGGGACAGATGATTTATGGTTCCTGTAATGGAACAGTGGTTTTGGAAATGGAAATAGCATGCTAAAATCGGACTCTGGTATTTTTGTACAGCATAACCGGTCGTCTAACCTAGGTTGTTGTGATTCTGTAGGTTCAAGTCGAAGGACCCAGTAGTTAAAGTCGGTTAGGGTCAAGCCAGTGTTAGTGTAAAGCTTTGTAAGGCAAGTACCCCTGAACAAATCTTTTACGGTTCAGTATATATGAATAACTGATGATTTAAATTGTGTAGTGGAACATATTGTTTTAAGGTACGTATCCCCCGTATTTGAAAATATCTTATTAAAAATTATGTTTTGGGGAAAAGTAACTTCTGAAGATACCTATCTCTAAAACTGTGAATAAAATTGGAAAGGTTTTGGAAAGTGTGCTATGATTTAATTATTTTAAAAAGAGATAGGTATAAGTGGTTTTGGAAACTGGATAAAACAGATCAAATATTGGATGGTTGCGTAAGAGGCCCGTAATAGCCCAGCGGGTTTGCATAAGTGGCTAAGTCGGTTGCGCACCCTATTTAAACTGCTTAGTCCAGCGTGACAGAGACCTAGCTAGTCTCTGAGTTCTGGAATAGGTTGTGGCGGGATAGATTTATCAGCTGTCCCTATGATTCGTCCAATTATATATCTGATTTTGGTTTAGTAGTTCCCATAACGAAACAAGTGGTTTTGTGGTCCCCGTAACGTGACATATGATTTATGGTTCCTGTAATAGAACAATAGTTTTGGAAATGAAAATAGCATGCTAAAATTGGACTCTGGTATTTATGCACAGCACACGACTGATAATATTATTTTACAGAGCATGCTAGTTTTGATATCCAGTTTATATCTGTGTTACTTGTCTTCATAAATGAGTTATGAAATCTGTTCCTATACTGTTTTTATATACACTGCTTTACTTGTTATTCATATAGCGGTACTATTGAGCACTTGATTGCTCACCCTTGCAGCTTGTTTTTTATTTATATATTGCAGATGTCTAGAAGACCAATCAGACCATGGCAGAAATAGGTGTCAGCCCCCTCCGGTCCCGGCTCCTCCGAGGTAGTTTGTATCAGACCCTGAGATCTGATGAGTTGCTGTAATAAGTTTGAGTGTCGGGTTGTGGAATAAATTAGTTGTAGTGTTGTAACCTAAATAATACTTGAACCTGTATCTGATCCTGGTTCGGGGTTGTGTTTAAATAATAATGTTTAATTAGTAGTTTATATTCGTGGTTTGTTATATTTTAGTGATGTCAGCCCCTGACCCCGGGGTTGAGGCCGTCACAGTTGGTATCAGAGCTACAGGTTCAAGCCCCTGATTTAGGTTAAGGATCGAGTCAGAAAGGTATAGGAAGTGTGTCCTAAAGTGTGAGTCAGCAACTTATTTAGAGGAGCAACCCTAAGTATCAGTTGAGGGTTCCGACGGCGTTACCCTGACATCTATTGATGTTTTGATAGAACTTCCTTAATCTTGTTATGTCTTTCCTATATATTTATATTGTTGGCAGTGGCCCATAGTGATTTCTGGTTCTCCATCCCGGGAGAACAGGTCGGATTCGGATAGTTCAGACTCTGAGAGGACTCTAGACGTTATAGCTGAGGAGACTCCTTTGCCTCCCCCATCAGTTCCTCCGTTGGTACCAGGAGGTGTGTTAGGACCTAGTGTCCGTCCTTGTTGGGTACGAAGGTCCGTATTTGCTGTTAGGGATTTCCTCCCAGGTTGTGGTCCTAGTTCTTCCACCTTGAGACCTCCTGTCCCTCCATCTGTTCCTTCAGGTGCTTCTTCCCCGATCCCCTACCATTTTCACCGAGCGGTGAACCAGTCTTTTATTAGAGAGCAGAGCCCGGGGTTAGCTGCACAGCTTGACCAGATACCAGTTGGACCTTTTCAGGGCATTCCTGCCCCTTCACCCGATGTTCAGGAATGAGTTCGATCCTTAACTCATACTGCTGTAGAGAGAGCTAGGTCCATTGACCGTTTCATCAGCTCAGAGTTCAGAGCTGTTCAGTACCAGGATCTGGTGAACTGGTTGGTATTTGAGTTAGGGTCTATCGGTGGCAGTGGCAGTAGTTAGATCAGAGTTTCCGCAGTGAGATACAGAGCTCGGAGTTGCTTTGCAGGAGTTCTGTAGTTGTTTCCTTTTATGTATGTATATTATGTTGTTATAGTTTGTAGTAGGCGGAGGCTGCTATGACAGCCAATTTTATTGTGTACTCAGTTTATTTCTAGTGTTGTACTATAGTTGTTGGATGGATTTATACTGTTGTTGTACTATAGTTCTTTCTATTATAGAGTTATTGTTGGCTTCATTTTCTTTGCACTGTTACTATTAATGTTACTGTTATTGGTGTATTTGTTGCTGGTTTTGTTAAATTTAGTTATGCATTGTGGATGGACCCCAAGTAAATAAGGAAGGTAATATTTTATTATGCCAGCATTCTCCCAATGCATAAAAATGTTGCTACACGGGGGCACAGTTTTCATATAAAACCTTTTTGTTGTGTTTCAGGAGAATGCCTCCCAAGAAACATATTCCGTCCAATTCCTCTAGAAGGAACTCTGATGGGGGCCCAACCATAAAAATTGCTGGACCAACAGTCTAATCAGATGGCTCAGCAGCAAGAACAATTCCAGCAGCAGCAAGAACAATTTCTGCAACAGTAGCAACAACAACAACAACAACAATTCATACAACAAAAGCACCAACAAATCCCACAACAGTTACAGTTTCAACAGTAACCCCAGCCGAGAGAGCCAAACCAAACTGTTAGTTTCAAGTCTTTTTAGTCAGTAACAAACCCCCAGAGTTTAAGGGCGAGGTAGACCCGATTTCCGCTAGAGTTTGGCTTAAAGAAATGGAGAAGGCCTTTACCCTTATTCAGGTCAGTGATGATTCTAAGAGGGATTATGCTAGTTATTTTCTCAAGGGTGAAGTAAATTTTTGGTGGGAATTCACGCGTGCACTAGAAGGAGAGGGTCGTGTTTCTTGGACCATATTTACAGAGTTGTTTCTAGAGAAGTACTTTCTGGATTGTTTACAGAGTCAATTAGAAGTGGAATTTTCGGAATTGAAGCAAGGAGAGAATAGTGTGGCTGAGTATGAGGCCAAGTTTACGGAGATGGCCCGATTAGCCCCTGGATATGTGAATAGTAAGATTCAGAAAGCTATGAGGTTTCAACAAGGATTGAAACCTGAAGTTCATAGTGGAATGGCGGCTTTGCAGCTTAAGACGTATACCTCCGTAGTTCAGGCCGCCCTAGTGATTGAAAGTGATCAGAAGTTGGCCTCTAAGGAAAAAAGTGATAAGAAGAGGAAGTTTGATAGTGATACTGATAAGACGGATCTAGAAGAGTCTAGTCAGAAGTTCCCAAGGAAATTTGGTCGAAATAGGAACAAGAGATTCAGGAGACAAGGTTTTTCCCAGACGAGTTCCGGTGTCACCTCAGTTGTTTCTGCCCTAGTCCAGTCAACCAAGCCAATAGTGGAATGTAAGTCATGTGGTAAGAAGCACAGTGGTCAATGCAGAAAGGATTTTCAGTGTTTTAAGTGTGATCAAAAAGGCCATTATGCGTTAGAATGTAATGCAGGGAACCCCGGAGTTACTTGCTTTAAGTGCGGTAAGGTTGGACATATATCCAGAAACTGTAAGGTCGTAACTCAAGGCATCATAGGAGGTAGTGCATCTCAAGGACCGACAACCAGCACAGCAAGAGACAAAACCTTCAAGATGACCAAGAGATCTAATGCTCAGGATTCAGATATGGTTGCAGGTATGCTTTCTTTTAATTCCGTTCCTGTTAAAGTTTTGTTTGAAGAGCGTCTAAATCCTTTATATCTAAAGAATGTCTAAGTAGTATGGATTTAATGTTGGAAAATTTAGCTGAGCCCTTGACCATAGAAGTGGCCAATCAAGATAAAGTTTCAGTCATCCAATTTTACCCTAGGTGTCAACTAGAAATATGCGGGCATTCCTTTTCAGTGGACCTAATACCCTTTGAGTTAGGAGAATTTGATGTGATTCTAGGAATGGATTGGTTGTCCCAGCATAAGGCAAATATTGATTGTAAGAAAAAAAAAATTTGTTGTAGACGGAAGATCATATCAGAAAAACTTACCAAGGGCAGAAACATGAAAAGAAATTTCTCTCGATACTGGAAGCAAGAAAACTATTGAGACAAGGGTGTGAGGCGTACTTGGCCCATATTATGGACACTGAGAAAAAAGGCACCTAGTTTGGATGAGATTCTTATAATTAGTGAATTTTCGGATGTTTTTCCAGACGAATTGCCAGGATTACCACCAGATCATGAGATTGAGTTCTCGATCAATCTAATTCCGGGAGCAGAACTAGTTTCAAAGGCTTCTTATCGTATGGCCCCAATGGAGATGAATGAACTGGGTAAAAAACTTCAGGAACTTTTGGATAAAGGGGTAATTAGACCAAGTGTATCCCCGTGGGGCATACCAGTGTTATTCGTAAAGAAGAAAGACGGAAGTATGAGGTTGTGTATTGATTATCGAGAACTAAATAAATTAACCATAAAAAATAAGTACCCTTTACCCAGGATTGATGACTTGTTTGACCAGCTTAAAGGAGCATGTTGTTTCTCGAAGATTGATTTAAGATCGAGTTATCACCAGTTGAAAATTAAGCCTGAATATATACCGAAGACTGCATTTTGAACCAGGTATGGCCATTACGAGTTCCTAGTGATATTTGGATTGACTAATGCAGCATCAGCTTTTATGGATTTAATGAACCGGGTGTATAAGGAGTACCTGGATAAGTTTATTATTGCATTTATTGATGACATCCTCATCTATTCAAAGACCAAAGACGACCATGTCGAACACCTAAGGATTGCTTTGCAAAGGCCGAGGGAAAAGCAGTTGTACGCTAAGTTTTTGAAATGTGAATTTTAGTTGGAGGAAGTTCAGTTTTTGGGTCATATAGTGGGTAAGGATGGTATTAAAGTGGATCCCGTGAAGATTGAAGCTGTATCCAGATGGGAACAGCCGAAGACTCCAACAAGTTAGAAGTTTTCTTGGACTAGCAGGCTACTACAGAAGGTTTATGAAGGACTTTTCCAAGATTGCAACTCCATTGACCAGGAAAAATGAGAGGTTTGTTTGGACCGAGAAATGTGAAGAAAGTTTCCAAGAGTTAAAAAAGAGATTAGTAACAGCACCTGTGTTAGCATTACCAAATGAAACAGGGAATTTCGTGATCTACAGTGACGCTTCTCTGAAAGGATTAGGCTGTGTGTTAATGCAACATGATAAGGTATTTCTATATGCGTCTAGGGAGTTAAAACCCCATGAGTAGAAGTACCCAGTGCACAATTTTGAATTAGCAGCAATAGTATTCGCATTGAAGCTATGGAGGCATTACTTGTACGGAGAGAAGTGCGACATCTACACGGATCATAAAAGCTTAAAGTATATATTCACCCAAAAGGATTTAAACATGAGACAACGAAGATGGTTGGAGCTCATCAAAGATTATGATTGTTCCATCAACTATCATCCGGGCAAAGCCAATATGGTAGCAGATTCCTTAAGCAGGAAGGAAAGATTAAATAAGATCAAAATTTTTGAAGGACTCGTAAGGGAATTGGAAAAGCTGGAAATTGAAGTTCGAGTGTCGGAAGGTAACAAAGAGCCTTTATATGAAATCACTTTTCAGCCATAATTGATGGAAATAATAAGAAGGTGTCAAGAGGAAGTTATGAACAAAGAATTGGATAATTTGATGGGAGAAAAAGTTTGTACTCAAAAGGATAGCAAAGGTATGTTCAGGCTTTCTTCAAGAATATGGATCCCCAATGTGACTGAATTGAAGAATGAGATATTGCGAGAAGCTCATAATTCTAGACTCTCTATTCACTCGGGGAGTACCAAAATGTATGAAGACTTAAAGAGAAACTTCTGGTGGCCAGGAATAAAGAAGGAGATTGCGGATTGGTCAACAAATGTCACGTATGTCAGACGGTAAAGGCAGAACATCAAAGGCCAAGTGGATTGTTGCAACCCTTGGAGATCCCATAGTGGATATGGGAAGAGATTGCAATGGATTTCGTGGTAAAATTGCCAAAGACAAAGTCAAATCATGACGCTATCTGGGTAATCATTGACAGATTGACCAAGACAACACATTTCCTCCCTATCAACGAGAGATATTCTTTGGAAAAGTTTGTTACAATGAATTTAAATAAAATAGTGACCAAGAATGGAGTTTCCGTGTCCATCGTATCAGACCGAGACCCAAGATTCAACTCCAGATTTTGGACTAAGTTTCAAGAGTGTTTGGGAACTAAGTTAAACATGAGCACTGCTTATCATCCTCATACAGATGGCCAAAGTGAGAGAACGATTCAGACAATAGAAGATATGTTAAGGTTTGTGCTTTGGATTTCAAGGGAAACTGGGATGATCATCTACCGTTGATTGAGTTTTCTTATAACAACAACTATCATGCTAGCATTGGAATGCCACCCTACGAAGCCTTATATGGAAGTAATTGCAGATCACCATTGTATTGGGATGAGGTAGGAGAAAAGAAAGTGTTAGGGCCTGAGCTAGTGCAACAGACTAGAGATGCAGTGGCATTGATTCAGAAAAGATTGGAAGTCGCCCAGGATAGGCAGATGAAGAATGCAGATTTACATCGGAAGGATATGAATTTTGAGATAGGGTCACTGGTATTGTTGAAGGTACCACCATGGAAAGGGTTAGTTCGATTTGGACAGAAAGGTAAGCTTAGCCCCAGATATATAGGGCCATTTGAAGTTTTGAAGCAAATAGGGAAGGTCGCGTACGAGATAGCGTTACCACCACAGTTGCAGCATATTCATAATGTGTTCCACGTATCCATGTTGAAGCCGTAAATCCCTGATTCAAACCAAGTAATTGAGTATGAACCGATTGAGCTTAAATCAGATTTGTCCTATGTGGAATGACCAATCCAGATATTAGATCGTAGGGAGCGTGTACTTAGAAATAAATCTATTCCTATAGTTAAAGTACTTTGGAGAAACCCTAGGGTAGAAGAGTCCACCTGGGAATTAGAGTCAGATATGCTTGACAAATATCCTCACTTATTTAGTTAGTTAAGATTTTGGGGACAAAATCTTTTTAAGGGAGGAAGGATATAACAACTCATATATTTTTGTAATATTTAAAGGTATAATTATTACGTAATTAATTAATTATTACGTAAATAATTGCATTTTTGTATCAAAATTCGGGTAAAAAGCACAGGAATCACACGTGGCAGATATAGGCAAATCCAGTGATACGTGTTTTGTGCTAAGTATAGACATCAAATATAAATAATAAAGAAAAAAATATACAAAACCCCACCCCCTTTTTCCTTCTTCTCCACCGCGGTATCAATCTCTAAACTCTCTTTGTCTCCTCCTCCTTCGTTCACTCAGTCCTCATCATCGCTTCTCTTTTTCCTGTGTTAATTCCCCTTCTTTTCTTTATTTCTTGTTCCCTGTTTCCGTTTCGTCTCCGGCCGCCGACGATATTTTCGGTAATTGCCAGCCTCCTGGTTGTTACTCCTGTTGCTTACTTCGTATATATATATATGTATATATATGTATGTTCTGTGTGTGTATTCATCCTGCATGTGTGTGTGTGTGTTGGGTTCGAGTATGTCCCCGTTTCCCTAAATTTTTGCTACTATTCTTTTGGCTTTCCGGTTAATTATTGCCGTCTATGGTTGTGGCGCGTGTTAGCGCGCGTGTTGTGCAGTTTGGGATTTTATTATTTTCTGATTTTATGCAGGAATTTTTGATTAATATTTCGTGATATTAAATTTAATTCACGCGGAAGATGATTTTAATAATCGGTGAAATTTATTAGGAAACCCGACTCATGTCGGGCACCAATAAATTTTGCCGCCGTCCGTGATGAATATTTACGAGCGGACGGTGGACGGTGGACGGTGATGATTTTATCTGAGTCCTAAATATTTTAAAATAAATAAAACAATTCATATAAATTATTTTGGAACGTAAATAAAATATTGGTGTTACGAGTTGTAGATTGTGGATCAGAATTTGTTGGGAATTGACGTCGATTAATGTTTCGACGGGTAGGTCTATAAATAGAGGAGTCACTGTCCAAATTTTCTGAAAATTACTGTTACATACGAATAGAATATATACATCTACATAAATAAAAGTCATACCTTAATTGTTACGTGTATTATTACGTGCATTATTATGTGTATAATATTATACGAATATGTACGAGTCAGGAATCGCTATCGTTGGGTAAATATCTAGCGAGGATATGTCAAGCATAACCGGTCGTCTAACCTAGGTTGTTTTGATTCTGTAGGTTCAAGTCGAAGGACCCAGTAGTTAAAGTCGGTTAGGGTCAAGCCAGTGTTAGTGTAAAGCTTCGTAAGGCAAGTAACCCTGAACAAATCTTTTACGGTTCAGTATATATGAATAACTGATGATTTAAATTGTGTAGTGGAACATATTGTTTTAAGTTACGTATCCCCCGTATTTGAAAATGTCTTATTAAAAATTATGTTTTGGGGAAAAATAACTTCTGAAGATACCTATCTCCAAAACTGTGAATAAAATTGGAAATGTTTTGGAAAGTGTGCTATGATTTAATTATTTTAAAAAGAGATAGGTAAAAGTGGTTTTGGAAACTGGATAAAACAGATCAGATATTGGATGGTTGCGTAAGAGGCCCGTAATAGCCCAGCGGGTTTGCGTAAGTGGCTAAGTCGGTTGCGCACCCTATTTAAACCGCTTAGTCCAACGTGACAGAGACCTAGCTAGTCTATGAGTTCCGGAATAGGTTGTGGTGGGATAGACTGATCAGCTGTCCCTATGATTCGTCCAATTATATATCTGATTTTGGTTTAGTAGTTCCCATAACGAAACAAGTGGTTTTGTGGTCCCCGTAACGTGACATATGATTTATGGTTCCTGTAATAGAACAATGGTTTTGGAAATGAAAATAGCATGCTAAAATTGGACTCTGGTATTTATGCACAACACACGACTGATAATATTATTTTACAGAACATGCTAGTTTCGATATCCAGTTTATACCCTTTTTACTTGTCTTCATAAACGAGTTATGATATATGTTCCTATACTGTTTTTTTATACACTACTTTACTTGTTATTCATATAGTGGTATTATTGAGCAATTGATTGCTCACCCTTGCAGCTTGTTTTGTATTTATATATTACAGATGTCTAGAAGACTAGTCAGACCATGGCAGAGTAGGGTGTCAGCCCTGTAACATCCGGGACATAACGTCTAATTATTTCTATCAATAAATGCTTATTATGTGATTATTATGTGAATTTTTGATGAATTATCTGATGATTGATAATAATATTTGGATGTTTGTATATAATAAAATGTGAGCATATTATTATGTGAATTTTTGATGAATTATCTGATGATTGATAATAATATTTGGATGTTTGTATATAATAAAATGTGAGCATGTCAATTTTAAAATGTCCAGAATAAAATATAGATAATTAAGGTATTTTTTTGGTAATTTTTGGAGTGTTATATAATTTTGTAATGATTTATGAATTTATTAATTATTTTTTGAATAATTGCAAAATTATTTTAAAAGCCGGGAATTGTCCGACTTCAACCGTTTTTACGTTTTTACAACCCGAAACTCTTTCGAAAACTCCTTCCTAACCTAATCTGGTAATTACGGACAATTTCCGTGTTTTGACTTTTTCGATCCGAATTATGGTTTGACCCGTACGTGGCCCGACGTAAAATTTTCGATACGATAATCATTTCGATAAATCAACAAAACCCGTATTCTCAAAAGACGGGATAATATTATATTATTTTCGTATAAAGTGTCTTATCAAAGCCCGGTTGGGATAATTATCCAAAATTGATATCAAATCGGATCGTTATTGCAGTTACTTAGCGGCTAAGCAACTAATTTATCGATCCAAAACAATCCGGAACAAACCAATATTCCGTAAATATAAATAGCATATTTCTTATTTCATTTTATTCCTTTATTCATTTACAACCGGTAAAAATATAGTAATTACAGAGAAAAACCCTAAAAACGATACGTTCTTGAGAATCAAAAGCACGAACGAAGGCGTTACCGAACTCCGATTCAAGCATGTAATATATCAAAACGAAGATCTCAAAATATAGAATCATAATCAATCGTCAAATCAAACCCATAAATTTCAGGTAATCCTCGGTCTATTTGTTTTAATTCGAATTTATTAAGATTTTAAATATGAAAATTTGTTCTTGATGTTGTTGATATGATTTGATGATTCCATGTTGTAGAGCATGTTTTTATGGTCAATTTCATATATTATACTTCAAAAATAGAGTTCAATAACATGTAAAAATTAAGGTTTGATTCTGGGCAGTTTCGAAATTAGGGTTCTTGGATGTTCTTGAGCTCAAATTTGGGCGTTTTCGATTCTGGGGTTATCAGCTGAATTTGATGATATGAATAGCTTCATATTGAATTGTAGAATCGATTCTTCTGTTTATTTTTACCAAACGATTATTAAATAATGTAAATTGAAGTTTTATTTGTTTTTGTTTATACGTTTTTAATTTTTAATTTTACAGATTATATACGAAACGTTTGTTGATTGTGATCCTGGGGGTTGATTGTATGTTTTACAAGCTTCGTTCTGAGACATTAATCGTTGAATTTGGTGTTATTTCTGTTTAACTTAGACTCCTGGGGAAATATACAACCGATTAGTAGAAAGAAGTCGTCGAAATCAAGCAGTTTTAGGCTCGATTGGGGGCTGGCCGGCGTTTTCCACCGCGCCAGAGTCTGGGGGGAGGTGACCGGTGTTCATCGCGACCAGGTTGGGTGGGGTGACCCGGTGGTGACTCGAATGGGTTGTTTTTTTACCCGGTTTTGATCTTCCCTTAAAATAAAATCTATAACCTGTTTCCTGAATTTCTATTGTAAAAGTAATCCAAAATTCATTATTTTAATTTCAATAATTGTTTTTAATTATTTTAAATTTCCAAAATTCATTATTTAATTATACTAAAAATTATTTTAATTCTAAAATAAATCTAAATTAGTTAATTAATTAATTTTAATTGATAATTAATTATTTAATCAGTATTAATTTAAATATTAATTGATTAATTAATTTAATTAGTTATTAATTAATTTTAATTGATTACTTAATTAGATTTAATTATTTATTTTTGATTTAGAAATTTCGAAAAATAGTTTTGTGCTTTAAAATATTACTTTAAATTATTTTCAAGGTTTGATAATTATTATAAAATTATTTTAAAGTCATATTCGGGTATTCGAACCCTATTATTTAATTATAAAATGATTCGGAGACCCGTTTTAATTCTGAAAAATGTTTAAAAATTCATAATAAATCAAACATTCGTCCATTTAATACAAAACGAACGCGCTAGACTCAGAAAAATATTCTGTTTTCATTAAAAATACTTTCGAGATCAAATTTCTTCTGTATCAAAAGATCGTTTATTTTACGAGTCATTCTGAGTCGGTTATTAATCGATAAAATACTCATTTTGACCCGATTCCAATTCTAAACTTATTGAGCCATATCTTTTGGCAATTCAACTTATGTGCTACATGAATTATGTGACTACGTGTTATATGAAATATGTGATACGTGCCTTGTGTATTTATGTGTTATGTGAATTATGAGTCCACGTGTCGATTAAACTTTATATGATTAAAGATGATGCTTATCTGTTATTATCGGGGGGTAGACGATAAGGATAAACGTATAGACTAGACAACTATATATTGTCAGTTAATTGAATGGTATCTTTTATGATAGATACACGTAGTACGAGGCATTCAAAGCCAGAGAGAGGTTGTAAAAGTAAAGCCTGATTACGAATAGTAATGAGACGAGTGGATTCGGAATAGAGATAAACCTGAAATAACGATTGTTAAGAAATGTCAAGTGGCATGTCAATGAAAATACAAATACACTCCGGACTGAGTAATATGGCAAATAGTTAAAGATCAGAGGGATTCTCAATTGAGGCAAGTACTCCTAACCTTTCTCCTAAAATACTGTAAATATTTATTCGTTCCTATTCTAAGTTCAGAATAGTTAAATGTTTTTATATTTCGCTGCAATTACTCTTATTCATGCAAGTACCTTTTTGATCTTGTTCCTTGATTATCGATTGATCTCTTGAGCAAGTACCCATTCGTTCGGGTTATTTGCGAACCCTGATTTGGGATGTTTTGAAATCAAAGTGATTTGACATCAAAATACTCCACGGACTGGATGGTTACGATAAGGGCCAGTGATGAGCTGGACCCTAAGGGCCAGAGATGGCTGGTTCCTTGATTATTAGGCCATAGTTGCCTAGGTACCCCATATGTTGGTTGGGTCTATACAGTTGGGTATAGATCCGCAGTGTATCTTGACTGATCAGCAGGTTATAGTGCATATGTTGGTTTCTAGTGTCCATTCTAATTTATTATTGATCGCCATTAACGACATTCCTTCTTGAATAGTTCATAATTACAAAATCAAACAAAGATTTGATTTAAAGAAAGAAATATTGAAACATTCACTGTTCTTTTATATAAAAATGTGATTTATGATTAAAGGCCAATGAGGGCCGACATTTTGTTCGCTCAATCATTTTAAAGATATAAAGATGTTTTGAAATCATTCAAAAATCATTTCCAGGAGTTTCTATGATGTGATGCCTGGAAACCATTTATGATACTTGCTGGGCATTTTTGGCTCACTCTTGCTTTGTGAACTCTTATTTCTTTCAGTATCAAATGAGGACAAAAGTGAATAGCTGTTAATAGACAGCAAAAGTGGTGAGACTCCAGTTGAAGAAATTTGGAGGTGTCAGAGTGATCAATACGAGGAAATTAGTAATGAGGTAACAAAATTATATTTTGACATTGTAATTTTAGAAGGTTAGATTCTTGTTTCATACCATAACCTGTAAGCGATCCTGAATAATGAGGGGTTGTTTGTATATTTGTGTTAATATACGGGTTTATATTATTAAAGTTGTGTAGTGACACCCAATCCTGACCCCGGATTTGGGGGGTGTTACAAGCCCCCTCCGGTCCTGGCTCCTCTGAGGTAGTTTGTATCAGACCCTGAGGTCTGATGAGTTGCTCTAAAAAGTTAGAGTGTCGGGTTGTGAAATAAATTAGTTGTAGTATTTTAACCTAAATAATACTTGAACCTGTATCTGATCCTGTTTTGGGGTCGTGTTTATATAATAATGTTTAATTACTAGTTTATATTCGTGGTTTGTTATATTTTAGTGACGTCAGCCCCTGACCTCAGGGTTGAGGCCATCACATTCTTCATTTTCATGAAGCTCCAGTATACTAGAGGGGATTTGAATGTATCTTCCACTTAGATAACATTCTCAAACCCTGGTTCCCTTTGGGAGGGACCACCACAAATATGGATTTCTCAACTTGATAAATCAAGTTATTTGAACTTATTCTCTTATTACTTCATTGAAGTATATCATAGACAATAGTTTTGAGGGTTGTTGTTCAGTTAAACTGAACCTCCATTTGAATAAGAGTGGATTTAAATAATTTCCCCTCAGAAATATCATTCTCAAACCATGTAGCTATTGCAGGTCTACTTGCACCTAAAATCTGCTAGATATCCAAGACCTTCACTAAAGAGTGATGAAACCCTTGGTTTTAATGCGACATCATAAAGGTCTACCTCAGCATGTAGCCTCTAGCCAAATCTTGACGGGGGTTCTGGGTTAGAAAAACAATGCATGCATTGTGTTTCATGAATTCTTGGCTTAGAAATGAACCTGATTTATTGCTAATTTTAATGCAAGCAACTCCAATAAGTTGAGCTTCTTGGTTAAAAATAAAGAATTGATCTTTAAATATAGTTTTAGTCGGAACTGAGTTTTGGCAACATTTTCTGAAGGAAAGAAAATGTTTTAAGTGATGAGCTTCTCAATTGCAAATAACTTCTTCACATTGAACTCCGCTGGTTTTTGAGGTGATTCTTTGAGGAAAGTACAAATATTCATTCAAGACACTTGTATCTTTGAGGAAGATAACTAGGTAATGAACTCAAGAATTACATAGTAGTTTTGTCTCAGAGAGGCTTTTGTATCACTCAACTCACAAGACTTATTTTTCTCACTATTTGTTTTTGTAATTTGATCACTTATGTTTTGAAAACTTAGATCAGAAGGTTTTTAATAACTTGTGGGATCCCTTAAATTTACTCATTAAGGTCAAGTTACTTACTTCGGGGTAACATAAGTGATAGTTTTTTATTAAATTCTGCATTCTCTCAAGAATGAGAGTGACAAACTGGAGTTGATTATCACAAGATATGATTGCTCTTAATATGTGACAACTTTCAATATACAAAATACCACGTGGAATAAAATTTGAGCATTTAATTCATTATCGCAACATGGTTATGTATTAGAGAAAATTGATCAAGCAGTTAACGACTTACCTTGATTAAATGAAAAATATCACTCTGAATCACGATAATGATAATCATCAATTAGAGACAACTAAGATTACATGTTATTTGATGCATGCAGGAGATACAGAGAGATTAACTATAGTTAATTCAATTTAAAATATAAGTTATGACTGAACAAAACCAGTACTAAGAGCCATATTCATACATACAAAAGAGAATGATTCATATTAATAGCATAATTGTTCCATTACAAAAGATTTTATAGAATGATATAATGAACAGTATCCTAGACTAAGAATCGCACTTCTTTATTTCCCTCTTCTTCCTGCAATCCAGAAATAAAATGGCTAGACGGATGATACGCTCTTGCTCATGCAACTTCTCTCTTTCCATTGCTCGAAAAGTTGAGTACTAGGAAGAGAGGTTATCATTTTAGTTCTCTACTGAAAGTTTTCCAAATAGGTTCTGGAATGTTAGTCATATAAACGATGATATTATTGACCTTAACAAGATGTTTAGAGTAGTTAATTTGAATAGCCATTTGGTTCATGGTGGAGAGAAGCCTTAGTGATGGAAAGAGAAAGAGAACCCTTGGATGGTATATGAGCTTAAAAGATGACTGATATTTGAAGAGAGATGTAAAGGAAAGTGAAGGGTTGCTTAAATATATTGGAAAAATTTATCAATTTTATGAGGAAATAAAATGATTATTTTTGTCCATAACATGAAGACAAAGATAAGTAGCGGCTATGCTAGCACATAAAATGAGTTTAACCAAAGCATGTAGACATATTTATCTAGGCCCTCTCTCCTAACCTCATCATAACTCAGTGGTAAAATATATTGTTAAAGAGAAAGACTCACCTGAGTATGCGATAAAAAAATCTTGATTCACCAATCTCAGAGAGTTCTTTTCCAACAAGTTATTTTCCACTTTCCTTCTCTCTCCTTGATAGTTTATTAGTTCCCGCATCATCTTCTTAATCCTTTTTTCAATCCATACGTTAATGATTATTTTGTAAAAATTTATGAGATTTATCAAGATGATTTCCAATTTGTACTAAAAAATAATTATTTCACAAAAGTGACAGAGATTTCAAGCACTCATGTCTAATAACATGATTTATAGCAGATTTCTTGAGTATCATGTATCTTGGAATTCAAAATCTATTATATTGTAGAATCTGAATAATATGTCATTTTCTCGAGAAGATAAACTTCAAGAAATTCCATCATGCAATTATATGAATGGAGAGCAATCAGTAATATCAAGACACATTATAAGAGGATAACTAATTTACACTAGTTATTTTCGAACAAAGTTCACTGTTAATCCCATAATACATATATATATTGTGATTTTACCAGTGATTAACAAATGCTTCGTGTGTCTTGCTACACTAATTTCTAGGTTGTAGTCTCATTATACCATTGACAAGGTAGTAAAACAAATCAACAAAGAAATTCTTAAAACTTGTTCTAAATTTATGACATTGAATCTTAAAGAAGAAACAATTACAAACAAATTTAGTAAGATTTTCACTTCTAGAATATGAGCAAATTCATGAGCGAAATCTTCACTGCTACAGATAAACTTATCTGATACAAAATGGTTTAAGTTAAATGTGAAGAATTGAGTAACAGCTCATAAGCATCATTCTATTTAGAAATATTTTTCATCTATAACTCAACTAATCAGAAAGTTTATCACACCATGGAACACACTTAAAAGACTGAATATCAGTATTTATTGGTTCCAGAATAAACACTGATATGGCACTAATCATTATCATCATCACTTATTAGTTTTAATAACTAATATATTTTGATACATGATCAATTTTACAAATTAAAAATATTATGACTTACTTTTAGAATGCAGAGATTGGCGAAGACTCTGTATTCTCAAAGTATGTTGAGTTGTCTACTCATAGCCATTGATGATCATTGTTATTCCCAGTGAACTAACAATGAGATTTACAGAAGGGGGTTGAATGTAAATCTCAAAACTTTTTCAAGTTTTGAGCAGTTTCTAAGGCTAAGTGTTTTAATGAACAAATGTGTGTGAATTGCTTTAAGCTAATACAGACAGATATATATTCAAACACAAATGTAAAGAACACAAAGAACTTAAAAACTTTTCTGGTGGATTTGTTGTTCCACTAGAGATGTGTTATTTCAGAAAATCTGTGATTCAAAGAATTAAATCACAGCTGCGTTCTAGTACAAACTAGATGATTTTCTCTCTGGATTTTTCTAAACAGCTCTGGAAAATTCACCATCTAATTACTAGCTGCTACTTGGTTTATATATCACCAAGTTTACAAGTGAAGACAAAACTGTAAAATACAATTAAAAGATTCTTCACATGTTTCTTCTTCATTTCTCTATCCAATGCAATTTAGGTTTAGCTGTGAATCTTTGAATACTTCCTTATTTGCACCAGAATGGAAATGCTGCTTTTTCTTGATTCCTCCAAGAGGCTACCACATTCCAGTTTGTCTCTATCAACCCATGTGCCTCTGTCAGCTTATGAATTGTCACTATCAACTACTATTGAACTTAGCATCCGTTGAAGCTTTCATCCGTTGATGGCTTTATCCGTTGAAGCTTTATCCGTTAAAGTTTTATCCGTTGATGCATTAGAAGTTGAAGCTTTATCTGTTGAAGCACTCATCTGTTGATGGATGTTATCCGTTGAAGCTTTAGAGACATCCGTTGAAGCTTTGTTTCTCATCCATTGAAGGCCTTTAATATCAGTTGATACTACTTCACTTATACAAAATTACAAGGCATGAAATATTTACAATTAGCCCTCCTATTTGCATATCCACTAGTAGTCAACATGACTTATAATTTCCCACAACATCTAAGAATTACAACTTAAATACAGAGAATGAAATGTGCTACAATACTAAACTTATTTCTAAGTAAAGCTACTCCTTCAACGGATAGCCAGACTGGTCTTATCCGTTGAGGCTACAAACACCAGATTTCTACTTAAGTGTTTTGTTGAACTTATCATCAAACTACACATATTCCTAACAATCTCCCCCTATTTATGTCTACTAAAACTGTAGGCATAAATTTGGGTTTAACTTGATGATAACAAAACACTTGACAACTATATGAACTGAAATAAAGTAGAAATTCAAAAGTGCTGTAAAAGTGTATGTACTGAGATAGAATTTAAGAATTACATTGTTTCCAAGGGTGCTCCTATAGCCTGAGCAGATTAATTCCTTTTCCTTTGATCCCTTGTTTTCTTCCCTAGCCTCTTGTCATTCTCCTCTATTTGGAGTTGGAGATGTCTGTAGAATTCAGCTTCATCTTCTTCATTGATGTCCAACTTAGATTGCATATCCTTGAGAGTTTCATTACTGGCAATCTTGAGATGATCTTCAAGTTTGAAAAATCTTCTGATCCTTTATTGTCTCTGAACTCCATCAATCAATGAGGTGATTTATGAACTGTAACTCCATGCTTTGGGATGAGTAATGTTCTAGGCAAGGCATTGGGCTCCCACCAAGTTTTCCTTATGCTGGAAATCTTGTTGAGAATCTCAGTTTTGGCAGTCCTGGTAAAGCCAGAATCCCTTTTTATAGCTGAGTAGACTCTAACCAAGGTAGAATAGCCTTCATCCAGAATTTTGTAAAGGGGCCAAGTCCTTTCCCCACTTCCTTTGTATTTGAACACTAGTCTTTCGGGTAGCTGTCTGTAGGCATCTATTCCCCTTACTTCCTCCAGCTCATTCAGATAGAGTTTAATGTCTATAAACTCCTTTATGTCACAAATGTGAACATAATCATCCTTTGAGGCTTGTGGCTTAGGCTTAGGCTTATGAGTGAATTTGATTGAGGTTAGCGGAGGTGTTGATTTGATTTTTCCTTTCAGTTTCTTTGATGGTGGAGAAGTGGTTAAGAAGGTGGGCAATTTGATGGTGTCCCAATCAATTGGTTCCTCCTTAGGAGTGATTGTTTCACCATGGATGTTTATGAAGGGGTCAGGCACAATGGGTTCAGGAATAGAAGGTAGTGGTTTGGATTTTGATTGGGTTTCTTCAGTTTCATCTACAATCTTTCTTTTTACATTGGCCTTCTTTCTGTTCCCTTTCTGCCATTTCTTTCTTTCCTCACTTCTTTCTTCCACATCATCACTAAACATGTCCCCCATACCTACATCTTCACCCTTGTCTTCAATTTCTTTCTTTTCTTCAGCTTGACTTGACTTTAGCTATTTTTCAAGCTTTGCTTGTGCTCTTTTGTCAGCTTTTAGCTTTTCAGCTTCTTCCTTCAACCTTCTGGCTTCTTCCCTATTGGCTATTGAGAATTTGGGATGTCCTTGTATCACACATATACTCTTTCCCTCTCTAAAGATAATATCCATGTTTATTCTTTCAACCACATCCTTGGTCTCCTTGTGCTTCATGATAATACCACCCAAAACCTTGTCTTCATCAGGCTTTGGAAGAGGAAAATCCACTCCTTTCAACTAAGCAAGGCTTAGAGGGTTCTTTGTAGAGTTCTTGTTGGATCTGATATTGGGCTTGAGAACCATAGGTTTCAGATTCTTGGAAGAAGTCTCTCCAAACTTATTCCTCCTTACTGGCTTGAGCTCCATAATGATTGGCTCCACCTTTGTGCTATGCTTCACAGATTGTGATTTTGAAGTTGTAGAACCAAAAATTTGTTGCATCCTTTCATCAATTCTCCTCCTTTGCTCTTTGACTTTCATCTCAGCTGCTGCTATCTGGATTATATCAATTCCATCAAGCTTTCCTTTGATTTGAAGTGTTGGAGAAGTGGTGATGGCAGGAACTAGCACTTTAGATATTTGAACTTTTGTTGATGGCTCTCCTTCCCCTTCCCCTTTATTCTCCCCCTTTTTGTTATCATCAAGGATAGGGGTCAAGCCTTGTGCTTTTGCCAGCTGCAATAGTAGACTTGTCTGAGATTGTTGATTTTGAAGAATGGTGACCACAGAGTTTTCAATGACTTGAACTCTGTCTTCCAACTTGGCCAGCCTCTTGTTAGCATCAGATTCTCTCCTCAGTCTCAGCAACAAATCTTGTATTGTACCATAAGGCATGACTGAATTCAACTTCTCAGAATTGTAGGATTTCAAGTCAGCAATATCCTTTTTGAGTTCATCCACACTCAAATTATGTCTGATGTGCTGCAACTGCAGGAGATGCAGAGAGTCTAGATGAGCTTGAAGATTAGCCTTGGTACCAGCATCTGAAGTTTCCTGAAGGGCCTTTTGAATAGCCATAACCTGCTTGACCAAAGCTACACCAAACTATCCTGGTGTAGATTTCTTTGTCCATGCCCATTCAGGTAAATTTGGAACAGAACTTGGGCCTTCATCTCCCCCTAAGTTCATGCTTCCATCCAAAGAAATAGAGTTATCATCATTAGAATTTACTTCAAATTCTTGAGATAGCTCACTAGCTTGAGAAGGAATCCTATTAACAGCAGATTTATCTCTTTGAAGAGATTCTGAAGTGTGCACTATGTTCAAAGTCTGCTCTGCCTCCACATTGCCCTGAGCAGCCAACAGTTGATAGGCTGAAACAGGATGAGTAAAAGTGTCAGCATCTAAGGAAATGTTATCAATTTCAGCTTTGTAATGTTGCTGAAATTGTCTTCCCTTTTCAACATCATCCACAATCATTGACTCACTAGCAATGGCTGGATCCACCCTTATAGCTTCTGTACCTGCTTTTCTCTCATTTTCTCTATATTCTTGCATCAGGGACTCCCCCTGGCTCACACACACCCTCACACCCTCAACCCTCACCTACTAAGGTGGCACTCCTCTCACTCACTTTTGCCATGCTGGAAGAAATAGCATACATATTGTGACTCTCAACCTCTCCTTTTTCCTGGGAGCAACCCAGCCTCTCACTCAAATTATCACTCCCTTCCCTTAATCCTAGAAGTGATTGTACAATAACCATGTCTTCTATACTTGGAATTGATTCAGTTATATGTGTAGGGACCATCAACGGATAGGGAGTATCCGTTAAAGTAGAAACTGATGATATCAACGGATAACTGCTGTTAAGCTTATCCGTCGAAGAACAACCATTTGTCAACGAATGAGCGATATCCGTTGAAGAAGGAAGAAATGTAGATATTAAAAGTGACATAATTTTTGAATCTGAGTGGATTGATTTTAAGTGAGGTGACATAAATTCTTCAACTAGGTCTGAAAGAATTGGCTGATGATCCAACAAATCATCTAAAAGATGATGATCACCAGGATTTGAGTGGGGCTCCTCCCTGAGTTTTAAAGAGGGAGAATCAGGAATTGATGTGAATATCATATCCACATCCAAAGATGGTGATGGAGAATTTGGTGATTGATGTGTGTCTATTATGAGAGAATGGGGTTGTGACTCCACATTTGCTGGAGCCACATCAAGCTGAATTTGAGAAGGCAAAGATACAGGTGGATGTATCTGTGCAGTGTGTGCCCCCTATGTTGAAACTAGGGTTTTAGCCTTCTTTCTTCTTGAAAAGGCTTTAATAGGTGAATGTGTGGCTTCAGTGTCCCTCCCTCTTTTGTTCTGTGTCCCTGGTTGGGGACTATTTTCAATAGCTGCATCCTTTGGGAGGATGCAACTAGGGATGTGTTTGAATCCTTTTGAACCACCACAGTCTTTTGAGAAACTGTGGCTTGGCTGGCTAGGGTACCACTCACCTCTCCCACCTTATCCTGGGGGGTTTCTTGATGTTCACCCCTCCCCTCACCACTCACACCCTGTTCACTCCCTTCAGGGTTTATGGTAGTTGTTACAACTATTGTCTTTTGAGAAACAACAGAGGTGGTTTTCTTTTACTTGTGTTTTGGAATTTTAGTTTTGGTGGCTTTGTTAGGAATCTGTTGGGATAAAGACACAGATTCCATTGCCACACTAGAAGGCAAAGAAACTATGGGGTTGGAAGAAGTAGGAGTTGCAGAAGTATTTACCTCACTTACCTGAGGTGCATTCATTATTGGTAAATATACCAATGGCACCTGGCTGTTGAGGTTAATTCTCAAAAGGTCTGCAAGGACCCTTTTCTCTTGTGCCCAGCATTTGAGTTTATTGCTCTCATTAGTTATGACCAAACCTTCAGCAACATGGTTAGCCAATAATATAAAGAATCTAGCATAGTAGATGTTATGATGTCTATTAGCTTTGTTACCTAATCTGGAACCTAATTCTAGCATGACATAGTTGCTAAAATTAAAGTACCTATCAGAAACTAGCATATAGAGCATATTAACAAGAGATGAAGTTATGGCATCAAAATTGCTAATCTTCCCAGAGAAAACCTTAATAAAGGCATCTCCAAGAAAACTCCACTCTTTCCTAAGGCCCTTTCTTCTAATGCTCCCTAAACTAGCAGAATCAAAAGAATAGCCTATGGAATCTAACATAGCAGATACATCATTATCAGTGTGTGGTGTCATGGCATTATTCTCAGGTAGCTTAAAGCAAGACTGTATATCATCACAGTTAATACAGTAATCCTTACCTTTGAGAGAGAAAGCAATGGTCATATCTGTGGAATTGAACTCTGCAGTTGTCCAAATCTCCTCAATTACCTCACAATAGATAGTTGGGGCTTCCAGCATTGCATAGCTTAGTTTGCAGTTTTTGATGAAGTCCATCATCTTGTGATAATCAGAGTGGGCTTCATTCTTTTCCACCAAGGCTACGAAATTGTTCTTTTCATAAACAAATCCAGACTGAGACATAATCTTGACTACTGGTGCCATTGTTGTGAGTAGAGGTTGCAGAGAAAGATTGAGAGTTTTGGGAGAGAAAGAGAATAAAAATTGCAAGAAAGCGTAAAGTGAAAATAAGAATTCAAGGGGATTTTATACTTTCTCGAATTAAAACGTAAATCGAATGATTAAATAATACTTTTAAGTAAATTACAGCCGTTTGAGAATAAAGAAAACTATAGAAATTTTGAAAACTGCCTTTAATACAAATAAATACAACTGTGTATATATGTATCAACGGTTAAGTAAAAGAATCAACGGCTGTTGTAACACCCCCAAATCCGGGGTCGGGGATCCGGGTTGTCACGAGTTCCATTTCCCTGAATAACACCCAATCTTAATAAATAATCAACTACTCTGTACTGTGACCCCACAATAAACACACACACCACAAGTTATAGTCTCAGAGATGAATATCCAAAAAAAAATAATCACAAGTCATTTTATTCCACAATTATATGCCAATACACCTTAAAAGGGTTTCTGAATAAATTTACATTTCTTTGCCATTATTACAATTCATAAATATACATAAATTTGGTACATCAAAAGTCGAAGCCTAGCCTATTGGTAGTTCCTACCTCAGCTACAGCGACATCAACGCCTATAGGAAACTGCAGAACGTTTCCTATCCGCTCGCGAATTGGGAGCTTGGTCCTATTCATCTTTTCTATCTGTTGTTGTGTGATGAAAGAAGAAAGCAAGGGTGAGCAGCAAGCCCACCAAAATAATATGTATAATGATTTACAGTATATGAGCCTTCTCATAGTACTCATGAAAGTCTGGGTCAAAAGAAATGAACCAAGTTTGATATCTTAATGCGATGAAGTCGCAAAATATTCAGTATATATACATATATACTTATCAAAATCTTGGAAGTCCTCTTCCATGCATAATATACACAGAGTTCCAGTTTATAACTGTATAAAACTATCGTTGCAAGGTGATCTCATATATCTAACCTTGTCTCAATGTTTTTCTGAAAATCTTTGACATGCATAAGATAATCATTTACTAGATATAAGTTTAAAAGATGAAGTTACAAGATACTCCAATATACTTATATCTTTTCCAAATACTACTTGAACTACCACCGTTCAAGTTATAATTAGTTCAAAAGTTCATCACATAGATGAGACTACAAGATAATACTTGAATAGATTCAATCTTTAAAATATCATCAAAATAAAATGAAGTTATGAGATACTTCATTTGATGCAAACATCATTTTGAAAACTTGACCCTGCCAACACTCAACAATCGCCCAACCGTAGCCTTTCTATCGAAGTGCTCTGGGTAGTGTTGCAGAAATATCCAATTGGATGATGAACTCATTACGGGAGTTTGCCGTGCCAGGAAGACCACTTACGATGATCAGTCGTAGTAGTACAACCCCACCATTTTCTACATGTAGAGGAGAACCTGTCGGATTTACTTGTCAACCGAACACTGGACTCCTAAGGAATGGACCGTCTTAGCGGAACTTCCAGGCCATTATGGGCCAATATAATAAGGCTGGGCCGGTACCACTCGACCACTTACGCCACTCCTAGTTCAGATGAAATCCATGACTCTGAAATGTAAAGCTCGTCCCCCCTTTCCCCAAGTAGAAACTTGTTGATACGGCACCACCAAGAAGTCGTATCTAGTTGGAAAGGAAAACTCACCGATATTTCCCAGGCGATGCCTGTTAATGGATTAACTTGTTCCAAGAATTTTACTTCCCGAGTGTTGGGTAAGTAATCAAAATTCTTTTATCAAGACAGCAACCTTGTTGCGAATATAAAACACACCACAGAGCCGGATCCCTCAGGTTTTGAGCGAGTATTTAAATCCCCTTCAAAAGGAGGATCTTAAATATAAAAATGAGTTTTGGGATCCGCTCTAACTTTTAAAAATCATTTTGAAGACTCGCAAAACATATTTGAGAATGTTCGGAGTGATGCTGATTTAACAAAATAAATCAGTCCCAATATATTAGAAAATATCTGAATATTATTATTTAAATAATATTCCCATAAGTGTAATCTTTATAAAAATAATGGAAGTAGAAGTTTTAAAACTTATACTTGAAATGAATATTAAATAACCAAAGACATACTTATACGAAGGTACTATCTTTATTTGAATAATCAAAATTGAGTTTGATTATCGACACCTTATTCTTTAATAAAATAAAGAATATATCTCAGCAAATAATCGAAGTCATAGATCCTCAAATGAATATTCAAATAATATTCAATAAATAAAATAAGATGTCATAAGCCCTCGAATGAATATTTGAAATAATACTCAATAAATAAATAAGCTGAGTCATAAGCCCTCGAATGAATATTCGAAATAATATTCATTAAATAAAATAAAGTTATCGAATAAACCTTATTCGATTAATAGTTTTGAAAACTATAACCATATATATATAAATATATATATATAAATCTACTCGGGATCCTCGACTCCCGGTTTTAGAAAATGTTTTCACCTTTGGGTCCCTATACTAAGGGTATATGCAAATTACCGCTATTCTCTAGCATATGTATTATCAACTGAATCAACAGATATATATGGCAAGAATACGAAATAGGCATGCATATATACCATATTACATGCTACAATATATCGCAAGAATTTGCTAAATAACCATTATGCATCTATCACAAGATAATGCATATACAAGTGTATACATCACAACAACAGTATAACGGATAGAAAAATTGCCTGAGTGCTCCCGGATAGGCTTAAGCTTAGAGTGGGTCCGATAACCTATGAACAACAACATAAGTCGGAATTAAACCCCGGTCGCTTAAGAAAGTAGACTTTAACCATTTAGAGTCCTAACGTTCGCTTTCGCGCTTAACGATTTACTTAAGTCGCTTGAGTACCCTCGGCTCCACCATTTTTAATAATTTAACCACTAAGGGTTTTAAGGCGATTCTTTCGCGAGTATCTTACCAACTGCCTAATCCACTTTACATAATTGTTTCTTACCCCAATTAGTCATTTAAGGTCCTTAACCAAGGTTTCAAAGTAAGGAGAGGGGTAATGATTCGTTCGCGAAACGTCGTTACTTAAAACGGCCGTTTCTCCTAAACAGTACATCAGAATCAAACGAACCACATATCAAAACGAAGCTCGTTACATGAACTATCTAAACATAGAAATAGTAAAAACCTAACAGTGAGTTCAAGGGTTCTGATGTTAAGAACAAAACAGTCTACGGTAAATCGGGCATTACGACGGCTATGTTTACGCGATTTCCCAAAATTTTACTTAACCAATTCAACCACCAATCAATCCCAATTCACAACCCAATCAAAACTCCATCCATACCATACTACAACAGCCCCAACAAATCAATATTACCAATTCATACTTATTTCTCAATTATGAAATAAGAGTTTACTTAAGTTCATTGACTAATAACCAAGATTTCCAACTCCAAAAATATCACAAAATGAACCAATCTCTAAACACACCATAATCATGCCTCTCACCAACTAAACTACTCATAACAAGCTTTAAACATGATTACACACCCATTACACTAACCCATCATCTAAACATTAGGAAATCTAAACAACAAAGCTTAAGACTAAGATCATGAAGAGTTATACCTTCCTTGAAGCTTTTAATCCATGAAAGATAAACTTATTTGATACAAAATGGTTTAAGTTAAATGTGAAGAATTGAGTAACAACTCATAAGCATCATTCTATTTCGAAATATTCATCATCTATAACTCAATTAATCAAATAGTTTATCACACCATGGAACACACATAAAAGACTGAATATCAGTATTTATTGGTTCCAGAATAAACACTGATATGACACTAATCATTATCATCATCACTTATTAGTTTTAATAACTAATATATTTTGATAAATGATCAATTCTACAAATTTTAAATATTATGACTTACTTTTAGAATGCAGAGATTAGCGAAGACTCTGTATTCTCAAAGTATGTTGAGTTGTCTACTCATAGCCATTGATGAGCAAATATATCGATGGTTAAGAAGTAGCAGTTGGTATAATATATTTATCGATTTCTAGATAAAGTAGATTCCAAGTGTTCATTTTAACTATCAATGGCTAGAATTATCCATTGATAGCTAGAAAAGATAAAATCTGACTCATTACAGTTCTAAAACTGATATTGCCTATAAGACTAGAATTGTTCAGACAATTGGCTACTTGTTTACATGGAACATAATTTCATTTATTTGATATTCATTTATTAGAAATCATGGCATGTAACTGACTCTGTAACAAACATCCATATTATGCCCTATGATTACTAGACAATTACGTATAGTCTGATCTAAAAAATCCACAAGCATCAAAATGATAGAAGAATAGATTTTCATCAAAAGTCAGAGCAAAAATTCTGGCTACTTGAAAACATGTGGTATAATTTCATCCTTTGATATACAGTCGAATTATTATAAATCAACACATATAAATGACTTTACTACAAATATCCAAATTGTGTGTTATGATTACTAGACACTTAAGCTTAAACTGATTTTGAAAATCTACAAGCATGAAACTATCTGAAGAGTAGATTTTTATCAAAGTTCATAACATGCAATCTGGATACTTTAAGCATATATTTTTCAAAGATTGAGAAACATTATGGCGTACCTAGCTCACTTACCAATCTTATTGAAGTGAATTATGTTTGGTAGAGATATTTGCTTGTTGTTGATTTGCTTGACTCTTGATTACAAATTGAACCTTCAGTAAATGTAGAAGCTTCTAGTGATTTCTCAGTAGTTTGAATTCATTCCAACTATAAGCTGAAGTCAGTAGATTTACTTTTTGTTCATGAATTCTGTGATTATCATTCAGCTTCAGTGTTTTCACTCAAATTAGTAGAGATTGATACATTTTAAGTTTTATTGCAAGTTCAAGAGTTTAGTTTGTCTTCTAGATGGTGACAGCTGCTTATAGATTCATTCTTTTCAATTTTTACACTGCAAAAACTACATCTAGACATCTAGTTAGATCAAACTCAGAGTCTCTAGGTTATCAAGTTTTAGTAATTGATGTTTCCTTGAGATATCTGAATATTTTCTTTAAAAGCTTATGAGTAAAAAAATATCGGGAACAAACTAAGAAACAAGCACATAAACATGTGATATATATAATCTCTGATCTACAGTGAGTTTAAATATAAAGAAAACCAACTCAATTCTTACATCTTGAAATTTTTACAAAAGCACACATTTCAGATAGATAAGAGTTAGTATAAGTGATTTTGCAGATGTATAATCAAGTAGGTCAAACATCTAAAGAGAGACCATCATACACAGTATTTGACTTAACAGATTTAATCACTCACTTTATTTTCCTGAAAATCGAGAAAATGAGTGAGTTCACTTATCATGCTCATTTTATATTTTATTTTAACAAGATTTTGATACACCCTTTCTAAGAGTCATCAAAAGTAGATTGAAGAATTATATTATTCGCACTAATATGCAATTATTCTAGATAAGATGCATTTTTATCATAGAGAGGTTTAGGCATTTGTACCTCTGAAGAAATGGCTCCTAGATAAATATTGACAGTAGTAGTCATATAAGGCTCTAGGTAATTATATTTTTTCACCCAGTTCTTTTAGAAGCTAGTCCTCATGCTTCATCTTCCTTGAATCATCCAGATTCTTAAGATTGAGGTACAAAAGCTTCTTCCTTAGGATCTTCAGTTAGGAAAGCACTCTATGCTCCACCTTGGTAGTTTTGAGAGAGCTGGCATATACTGAATAGACATGAAAGATCTAGATTGCTTCTGTCTTTGTCATTAGTGAGAGATTTCACTGTCAACCTTTTCTTCCTACAGATAGTCTTCAGCAACTTTGAATTAATTACTTGTAGTCATGCCATTTCCATCTACCTTGTTTCTGAGTGCTCAAAAGATCCCTATGATAGTCTTTTCTTCTGATCTAGGCACAACACCTTGACTTTTTTTGTCTTAAGTTAATTTGACATTTACTGCAAATCAAGTTAATTTCAGAGGAATTTCTTTCACTTTCTTGAGATATCCCTTGAGCATAGGATTGTTGTGTAGGTATTCTTCTTGAAGTGATTCATCTGGTTCCTTTTCTGATAGATATCTTTCAAGATGATAAAATGATAAAGCGATTGATTGTCTATTTCCTTTTATAAGACAATTTTGTTATTGACAAAGAACCATTTTTGATCTGCATATAGTCATATTTTCATGAAAGTCCTTCTGAGTTATATCAATAATTGATGACACCCCTGTTTTTGTTGACTAATATCCCATAAATTTCTAGCTCTTTTTGATCAATGGTTGTCTTGATTAATTGATCAATGGCTATTTTATTTTGTTTTTCAACTGCTATTTCCACATGTCTTGGATTAGCCGTTGGCAAATTTAAGCTTTATGAACACATCATAGCCAACAGCTTGTTAGTCAATTTTCTTGTCTTCTCATTGAGGATATCTTCAATATTATGATCTAACAATCCATGAGTCTTCTTGCTGTCAGACACATCATGGATTGATTCTATAATAATTTTTCTTCTAATTGTCAAACTGCAGATTGTATAGATTCTTCTTGATAAGCAGGTCACTGAAGTTCCTTCTTCTGCATAAACTCCAAGATTGACAAGAATCACTCCTTGATTCAACCTGAAGCAGATGCATCCAAAATCATGAAGGAGTCTCCAGATTATTTTACATTCAGACACTTGATTGACCAAAGACATATTCTGATTTGAGCCAGTGAAGCAAATGGCTTCCTTATAGAGATATGTAATTATCTTTGATTCTCCAGGTGTTGCTCTTCCTGCATCTTTCAGTAGTTCTATGTTCCTTCTAGTTGCTCAATTCTGCTATTAATTCCTTGAAACAGAAAACTCAAGAGATATTCCTTTTATTAAGAGACGTTCTTTAGTGTCATTGATGTTAATCTCAATAGCACTTTATTTCAAAAGCTCCAAAAATATCCAAGTAAGTGTTGAGATGACATAAGTGATCACATAATGTAATATCTCTGGATACAAGACATGAACTGATCCCATTGGATTCATATTTAGGAATTGTAGGTGATTTTCAGAAATTGACTATGTCTTCTTCTTTCTACACAAAGTGTTCTTCTCCTTATCAGATTGATAAGTATCAAGAAAATCATTTTTGGACATCCTCAATACTGATGGTTCTCCTATGGAACACCTCTTGATTCAAGAATTTAAGTGAGACGGCTTCTTGTGATCTAGCCAATCTTCATCATTATTTGTCTTGATGAGTAGAAAAACCATTGATTCAGCATCGTTTGAGGTGAGATCAACTACATACATATTTCCTTTTCTCTTTTCAGATAAAAGGACCTTGTTATCATTCTTATTAATGACAACACAGACTTCTTTGTCAAAAATTACTTAAGAGTCATTATCATATAGTTGGATGACACTTAGAAAATTATGCTTGAGTTCCATAACTAGTGCTACATCATCAGTGATGACATTTCCAAGTGAGATTAAGCCATATCCCACAGTGTAACCTTTGATGTCATCTCCAAAGGTGATGCTTTGGCCGGAATTTTATTTAAACTTGGTGAGAAGGGATGAATCTCCGGTCATATGACATGAACAACCACTGTTATATACCAGACATTCTTCCTCTTTCCCTGCACACATCAAAACCAATTCAAACTGATTTAGGTACCCAGATCTTTTTGGCACTAATTATGTTGATTTCCTTCTTTTCCTTGAACACTTTTTCTGCTTCAAAATGGGAAGGGTTAAGGTCCACTTTTACTCTTGGTGATGGTCTTTGAGCAAAAAGAATAGTGTTAAAGTCAGATGAACAATTTGAAAAGTGCATTTTATTGAATGAAGATGCAAATATGCTATTGTTTACTTGAAAACTCTGAGAAAAGTAACAAGGATTAGAATTGGTTGGCATGTTACTATAGTTCTGACAAAGATTTGAAGAATTAGGTATGACAAGGATTTGAAGAATCTGGGTCAATTGAAGAGGCCAGGGTTTCGAAAAAAATAGAAGTTCTTCTTTGATTGCATCACCAGCGCATTCAATAATAAGTGCAACAACTTTGATGCATTGCCGATGGTGTCACAGCAGATTGGGAACTCTCTACTTCATTATTTAATTATGATTTTGGTAGAGTAATTTTATGTTTTATAGGAGATAGATTAAAAGCTGATGCAAATGTAGTATACTATGCTAGATTATGTCAACTAATATTTAATCAGTGTTTTCCTGATGTGACCATATATGTTAACCAAATTATAACAGCATATAAGCTCAAAAAAGTGGCCTTTTCTGATTTATTTTCCAAAGACAAGCAAAGGACTACTCTTGCACCTCTTAAAATTCATGTTTCTGCCAGGGACTTGCTAATTGCAAGGATCCATGAGACTTATGCACAACAAAATGTGCAATGAGTTAAGTTATAAGAAATTATAGTTACGAACCCCCATGTAGCTAACCCAAGCTCTACAACCAAAACAGCACCTCAAACACAAGCCACTTCAGGTTTCTCTCAAAAGACATCTGTTATAAAAACAAGGAAGGTAGAAAAGTCTGATGCCGCTCAGGGATCAGGACCGAGGTCTTCTCAGAAACCATCCTCCAAAATTACTAGCCATAATTTCAGACTCTAATAAAGAGGTCAATGCTCCTATCTCATCTAAATTCACCAATATAAAGTATGAATCAGTAACAGTTGGCCAGGGTTCCTCTAAAAAGGCCAAACTGGTAAATACTTATGATATACAAGGTACAAACACACCTCACAAAAAGCCAAGGAGTGATAAGCAAAATACAAATGCTGATTACAATCTCTGATTCACCTGTCAAACTGAAAAAAAGTGAAAGAAGTCACACATGAATAGGTGGACAAGATAATGAAGGGGATCCTTGAAAGAGGTACTAAAGTCCCCTCGAAAAGAAGATTAAAGAAGAAAGCCAAGAATCAGCAAAGACAAGATTATTGAATCTCTCTTTGGACCAAGCCCACAAGAACCTTTATCTCAAAGTGATACAGCAGCTACTTAGGGTCCAGTTCCACAAGAACCTTCAACTCAAAGGGTTGTAGAAGACATAGATGTTGATCTTGGTACTGGTGAAGATCTATTTACAAATGCTGATGAGCTAGTAAAGTCTAATGATGCGCCACTATCTCCAATTACAACACATGATGTTTGTTAATATTCCTGAATCAAGTTCAGAAGAGAGCCCACAAGAACCTAATACAACAATAACTCAAACTTCTTATGTGCTAGCAGCTCTACTTTTTTATCCAAAGCTTCACAAAAATCAAGCCTCTCAAAAGTGTGGCTTTTGATGCTGATATAACTGGAGTGGAGATGCTGGTTGATGAAGCTGGAAAAGTTCACTATACAATAAATACTGATGTCATTCTTTACGTTCCGCCCATCTCTTCCATGCCAATGAATGCTCAATCTACAACTGCCTAAGGTAAAAATTATGTTTTTTCATTATCAGCATTTATTTTAAATACTGATACTGTGTCAGAGTTTATTGTTTCCTTAAATACTGATGGGATGACCGTGGATAGTCCTTTATCTAAGGATACCCCTATTTATGTGACCATATACATCTCTTCACAACCACCTTTTATTTCTGTAGGACAAACTTTTATGAACCTTTTTAGTGAGAATGACGGAAAAGATTTAGAATTAATTAGAATTAATGAGAGGTGGGATGCTTACCTGGCAAAAGGAGATGTAGTTGAGGGAAATGATTTAGTTAATCCTAGTGAGCAAAATCTAACTCTCAAAAGTCAAGATATGAGTGGTTTGAGAAGTAGTGAGACTATTTTAAATAATATTGAGACTTAAGTGGCTATCTATTTTCTTTTGCAGGTGCTCAGAGTTTAACAAAAACAGGTGATGTCTTACATCCTGTAGACCCTCAGAAATACTCTGTAGCATCAAGTGCAAATGCTGATACTTCCCCTGCAAGTATACATACTTATTTTACTGCAATCCACTCATATCTACACTATATCCATCATTGGCAATCCCTGTTGTGAGTAATACAGTACAACATCCATTTATGTTTTTATTCCATCCTTGACACTCCATGTTCATGCTGATGCTGAAGTTGCAAAATATTCTATTCCTGAATCTCCTGCTCAATCCACTAGAACTGAAGTTTTAGAAATAAATGTTGATGTTTCTGTTCCTCTGGCTACTATTAATGAAGATCTTGAGCTACATATGGATGTTGAAGCTGAAGTTTTTGAAGCGTTTGGTTCACACACAACTCCAATTCCTGATTCTATCTTAAACTCTAATGCTAAAAAAAGTGGCTCAGAAGTTAAAAGATCCAATTTTTGATGATGAAACTTTAATTTATTCTGAGTCTGAGGATGACATTGATGTTTCTCAAATTAATGTTGATCTACATTCTGATGAAGACTTGGATGAATTTCTTTTTCCTGAAGATATGCCTGGGAAGGAGAAGAAAAAACTGACTAATACAAGAGCTGCTGAAATGACTAAAGCTTATGAATATGAAGAATGTAATTCTAAATGGAAGGATTATGCTTATCCTGTTTTTCTTCATAATGCTTCCAAACACTTGCAAACAGCTGAATCTATAGATCCTTCTTTATTTTCTCATCTTAAAGCTTCAACTCTTATGATCAAATCAATTCATTTCACTCAAACTAAAGCTCAATCTCAAATGGATACATTGAAAGATGTTTTTCATGAGGCTAAAACAAAATCAGAGTTTGAGCTACAAAGACAAATGAAGCCCATCATTTCCAGATTAGTATAAATTGAGGTTAATCAAGTCAAGTTGGAAACAACTCATAACACTAATCCATAATCCATTAGTTAGTTTCTAATCCAAAGCACTTGAGCACAACAACTTGCAATAACTATGTATTTAGCCTCAGTTGTGGAATTTGACACATATTGTTGTTTCTTACTATACCAGGATACAAGTCATTAACCAAGGAATTGACAACTTCCACTAGTACTCTTTTTGTCCACCCCACATCCAGCAAAATCTGCATCTGTATAACCAACAGCTTTAAAACCAGTTCTCTTAGGATATCACAATCCAAAGTTTGGAGTACCCTTTAAATATCTGAATATCCTCTTAACAACCATTAAGTGTGATTATTTTGGAATAGCTTAAAATCTTGCACACAAACATATAGCAAATATGATGTCTGGTCTACTTGTAGTCAAATAAAGTAGAGATCCAATCTTTCCCATATAGCTTGTAATGTCTACATTTTTTCATTTCTTGTCTTCATCCAACTTGGTAGCTGTAAATATAGGAGTTGATGCAGGTTAGTAATCCACCATTCCAAATTTCTTTATAAGATCTTTGACAAACTTAGTTTGACTGATGAAAATTTCATCACTTCTTTGGCAAACTTGTAGGCCAAGGAAATAACTTAGTTCTTCCATCATGCTCATCTCATATTCACTTTGCATGAGTTTTGAGAATCTTTGACAAAGCTTCTCATTAGTAGAACCAAAAATGATATCATCAACATAAATTTGAACTAGGATAATATCATTACCATGGTGCTTAAAGAAGATAGTTTATCAATTATTTATCCAGCAAAACCATTTTTTTCCAAGAATTCTGACAAAGTGTCATACCATGCTCTTGGTACTTGTTTCAATCCATAAAAGCCTTTAGAAGTCTATAAAGAAAATCTAGAAACACTGGATCTTTAAAGCCAGGAGGATGTACACATAGACTTCCTTTTTTAATTCACCATTAAGGAATGCACACTTCACATCCACTTGATACACTTTAAAGTTTGAGTGTACAGCAAATGCAAGGAAAATTCTTATTGCTTGAAGTCTTACAACTGGAGCAAAAGTTTCATCATAGTCAATTCTTTCTTCTTATGTATAGCCTTTAGAAGCCAACCTTACCTTGTTCCTAGTAACAACTCCATTTTCATCCATTTTGTTCCAATGATACTTCTGTTTCTTGGTGCAGGAACTAGCTCCCATACTTTATTTATCTTAAACAAATTTAGCTCTTCTACATAGCAGTTATCCAATAAGGATCAAGTACAGCTTCGTCGGTTATTTATGCTCAATTTGAGATAGAAAACATGCATGTAGACATTCATTTGCAGCGACCCTTCTAGTTTTCACACCAGCACTACGATCACCAATGATAGTATCTCTAATGTGACACTTATCCCATTTCCTGCTATGATGATTTTTGATGACTTGAAGTGTCCCCATCTTCTTTATTCATGGCATGACTTGTACAACCATCACCTCTCTCTCCCCTGAGTTTGTGCTATCAAATTTAGGTGAGTTTCTGTTTTGAGATGGATCTTCATTCATAGAAGTTACTGGTAAGTAGCTTCTTCTTCATTGTCTGCATTTTTTCCATCATCATCTTCAGAATCACTATCAAGGTGGAGATTTTCAAAATTTAAACCTTCAGCTTCACACTTATCAATGAAGTCTAATCCAGGATACTTATCATCATCAAAAGTCACATATATGCTCTCCATTATTTTTCTTTGCTCTAGCACATAGACCCTGTAAGCAATTCTTCCGAATGAGTAACCAAGAAAGATAGTTGTTAGGAATCAAGCCTAAATTCTGATGATAAACAAAACTATATTTTCATAATTATGTTAAGATATAATGTAACCTCCAATTGCTAATCATCCTAAGGGATAACAATTGAAGGAGTAGCCCATAAAATGATGTGGTCATTGTAACATCTTCTCTGAGAACTCAATAAACAGATAGCAATGCAATTATTCATTCAGAATTCGTGTTGACTCAAGGAATAATCTAGAATAGGATGGCTAAGTGTAAATATTTGATGTCATGTAATTAAGATTAAGTGAAGCGAATCTTGGACTGCTAAATGAAGAAAAGCATCAACTGCTATATAAGTCAGCCTATCAATTTCTAATCAAGTTACTATCAATGGCTAAGGGAAACTGTAACATAATAACTTCCAATAGCTAAGGATGTTCTATGCCTAACAGCTATCAATGGCTGACGCAAATTAAAGCTACTGATAGTGACATGACAATGGTCAAAACCTAGGACCGTCACAACACATGGGCTGATAGATATCTTGAAAAAGAAGATGAGAAGCCAAGACAAAATTTGCATTTGATCTTCGATTCCAAAGAAGAAGAAACATTCCATTTCCGTGCATGGCAATTTGGAGAGATATTCAAGGTTGTATATCAAGATAATATATATCCTCATTTATCAAGCATCACGGGAAAGAGAATAAAGAAGCAACCTTGTTGGATCTAAGACTGCAATCTGTTTAGTCTAGCAAGCTTTATAACTTGGTGATATATATAAACCAAGTAGTAACAGTGTTTCACTCAAGAAATAGGTTCTTCAGTTTCATGGAGTTTTAGAGAGATATCCTCCTCTGAGTGAAAAATTGAAAATCGCAGCTCTGAGATTACATTTGTAATTCTAATAGATTATTTTTTTGAAATAAAACCTCAGGTGTCAAGTCTCAAAAAATAACCAACATGAAATTATAAATATTTATGTTCATATTTCCTTTCCCATGCATAAATTAACTTGAAAATTTTAATTTGTATTCAACCCCCTCTACAATTTAACATAGTTGATTGTTAGTGAATAACAATTGGTATCAGAGCAAGCCTTCAACATACAGAAGGTTTAAAGATCTTGACTTGAAGACCATTCAATCAATCATGGTTAAGAAGGAGGTAGAAGCCCAGATTTCAGTCCTGAATAAAGAATTTTTTAATCTGACTCTTATGGCTAAAGATGGTGAGTCAAAAGAATCCTCTAGCAGTAATTAGGTAATTACATCTGATCTTTATAAATTAAGTAAGGATGAATGTCAAAAAATATCAATGATATGTCTTCTGAATTATACAACTTGCACATCACTCCGAAGTCTCTTACAAGGGAAAACATCATAATTAAAAATTCTAATTCTAAGTTATATTAGAGGAATAACTTTTTAGAGATGCAGCTGCTTGAATATGAAAACACTAAGATAAATTACCAAGCTGCTAAAGATGAACTGCTGAGGATAATAAAGAAGGAATAAATTCTTAAGAAGCATTTTATCTCACCATCACCAATAAAAGTAGTGTAAGATTGATGAATGGGTAGTTGAAGAGCTTCCGTTATATCCCGTATTTTCAGAGGTTATTATTATTATTATTATTTGTATAATTTTATTTGATTACTCAACTGGGAGGGAATAAAATTATGGATATTTTATTCCTGTTTGATGAATTCGTGTCATTAAATGACTAAATATGCTAATTGTTAAATTGTGTTAGTCTCTGCAGGTTTTCTGAAAATATTTACTTAAAGGTATTATTTTTAAAATGCTTATTTTAAAAGTCGATCATTTTATCGACATCGATAAATTGAGTTTATTTTACAAGTTGGTGATCGAGTAGATAGTTTTATCCGCGTCAAAAATATATTTGGTATTTTATCCAAGTCCGCCCTGATAGCGGGTGAGTTGAGAAAATATTTAAAAATAGTATTTAACAACTATTTTGTTATGTGTTAAATGAATTATCATGTGTTTATTATTATTTAAATTTTATTGTCCAGAATTTAATATTGTATGTGATCCTGTAAGAACCGGCATATTTTGCAGATAATTGTTACGTGTTAAAAATGCATTTATATGAAATTATACGAAATTTGGACACCCTCTTTTCGGGATATAGATCTGGGGTATTACTGCCACCAATTACATTAAAAACCTGTACAATAATAATAATATACATATAACAACCCCTTTTCTACTACTACTCAAGATCTTTTAAGGTTAAGGTGTGAAAATAAGAATAACTTACTATCTTTATTATAAACATCCAAATAAACAGTCTTACAAGCCTTCTTTATTACAAACCAGTTATCTACACAAATTTTAAACTAAGTTTCTTTTATTCAAACAACATCTAAATTTGTTTCTACTACACCTGCTCGGGCATTTCAAAACTCTATTCTGGAATTGGAATTAGCACCCTTGGTACCAGAGGGTCCCGCTGTCTGACCCGCTTCTTGACCACTCGGGTATGAATGAGTTTCATTATTGGCCTTAACTGAAAAACAAGGTAAATAACAACAATAGGGGTGAGCCATAATTGCTCAATAAGCCTGCAACATACATACATATATATATATAGTGTAAAGAGAATGTTAAATGAACCGGTAATCTGATTGTTCGAGCAACCACATGTTTCCGCATGGAATGATGAAGGCCACTATCGGTGAGTACCAAATGAATTAGACTGGACATAAAAACCAACATATGCACTATAACCTGCTGATCAGTCAGGATATAGCGCGGATCCATACACAACTGCATAGACCCACCAACATATAGGGTACCCGGGTACTATGTCCTAATAATCAAGGGTCTGGTTCATACCCGACCCACGTTATAACATCCAATCCATAGATCAGCATCCAGAACAATTGGTATGCTTATGATGTATCCCAATATCAAAATATATCAGAGTATATGTATATGTGTATATAACTATTGGAATATGAATAGATGATTTAATGAATTAAGAGAAATCAGGAATCAATACGAAATATGAACAAAGGAATAATAATTATGTATCAGTGTTTGTGAACATGAGTTACCAATGTGTAACTTCTATAAGAATCTGAAAGTAATTCACTATTCCGAAATTAGAATAGGGAAAAAACTTTCCTGGTATACAATCTACTTCAGGTAGTTCACCGTTCCCTAATTCTGGCTTGATCCGCCTTGCTGGTGTTGAATCTATCAAAGAAAGATATTCATTTAGTTGATTTTTATCGGAATCGTATCTCAGACTGAGACCACGCAGCCCTTATCGTCTACCTGCACGACTCTATCTGACTCGTATATAAGTTATCTAGAAATTAAGGCTCAAGAAATCACATAAATCATGTAGCACATAAGTCATATAGTTGATTTAAACTTGCAAATACTTTTAGGTTCGATATTGGACCTATATTCGTATTAACAAACAATATCTGACTCGTTTTCTAATATCCTGGAATTTATTAGCCTCATATTTACAAATTATAAGGTCTGCAAATAAATATATATCGTAAGCCGACTCGCTCACGAAAGAAATTAAGATTTAAAACTATTTTTAATGGATTCAGATCATTTTTCTGAGTCTAATGGCTTTTATTTCGATTAAATCAGATAAATGGTTGAACTATTACACAATAAATAAGAATAAATCAATTATCAGTAAATATAATTAATTATTCAAAAATAATTGAACCTCAAATATATTTTTAAATAATTATTCAGGAAAAAAATCAAATTTAAAAATGATTTTACATGAATTATCAACTACTAAAACAGTGTTTGGGCCGTACAACTTTTGATGTAAAAGCATTTAACTTATAATAAAACACCCGATAATTACCCAGAACACATCTTGATAAAACAGAACACACGTAGCATATAACAACTAGGGTTTTATAACTAAATAATCTTAATAACATATTAAAACACATAATTCACCTTTATTAAGATATAATACACACGTAATTTCTCAGTCGTTACAAATATTGTATTTATCTAAAAATAACATTTTGAAAATCATTTCTCGTCAATTAATATTTTCGGGCTATTTGTTTTGAATTACGAGATCCAAACATCGTTTTATGATATGTGGGGAATTATTTTTTATTAATATATATAGCCTAAAATCTGATTTATATTTTATATAAAAATCTAAATATTTCAGATAATTACAAAATTTCAGATTATGTGTGACGCCCTCCAAACCCGGGTCAGAAGTTTGGGGTCCACAACACACACACACACCATATATAAACCTGTTTATGAAAATAATAATATATATGCAATGACCCTACTTACCATAATCCACGGATCGAAGCAGTTTAAAGTATGCCCACAAGTCACAACATTATTTATATTACAACATACCAAATCCCAGTTTATTTATCTTACAACGGAAGTAAACATTATTACAAACTATCAACACAAACTAGTACGAACATCCTCTACTAGCTTATTCCATTTCAACCTGAAAACCTAGTTCACACACTTGTCTGGGGATCCTCGCCACCACCAATTTCCTTTTTAACTGGAAAAGAAGATAAACAGATTTGCAAGAGTGAGCTAACTAGCTCAGCAAGTCATAACGACAACAATGAGATTAAACAATGATCATTTGAAATGATATAAGGAATCAAGTTTACTAATAAGCAATGATTAGAATTGGATATTCACTTTCATTTAAAAACCAAGGTTAGGCTGCTGATCAGTCACGAATTAACCTCGAGCAAGGCTCCCAGCTTTGCTCTATATACTAGATCCAAGGCATACATTGGCCTATCATGACCACGAATCTTGTCCGACCACGAATCTAGTCCGACCACGAATATGGTCCATATTCAAAAATAATCCAATTCTATGATAAGAACATGATAAGCAATATAAATCAATAAACTGAATCATATTCAACATTTATCTTGAAGCATAGGAAAATTCATAATACCCTGAAGGTATAACCAGGTAATTATAAAGATTGGCTTTCAATCAAGGAAAGAATCAGAAAATAGAAGACCAAGGATTCAATGGTTACAAGGATTGGTCTTCTGCTATTCAAGTCATAAAGGTTCGTAGGTTAAGTAATTCCATATCAAGATTCAGTATGTGGTAGATATATATTTGTGGGGTAGTATCGTATATGTGTGGTTCGTATCTGAGAATCCAACAGTCAATGGTTCACGAAGAATAAAGCTTATGGCTCAAGATCAACAAGAATCAGGGTTTAGGGTTAAGTACTTCAAAGTACTTGCAATATAGAATAAGAACCAATTGGAATAATCACAACATAAGGAAGAGAGTTCGAAAATACTTTCAATTATAGTACAAGAAAGTTCAGGGATACTTGCCATATCAATTCGTTTTCACTTTACTAGCACTGTCAATTGGTTCCCACCCTTTATACATCTCGCTTCCTCTGTTAAATATCACATGTATGTATCCATACTAATTCTCATCTCATTTTACACATTACGAGCTTCTAACTACCCTTCGTTTCACCCAAATACGACGTATGGATTGAAAGTTATGATAGAAACCGTCAAACAATGCACATACAGTCATATTATATATCAATCAGATCACATATAACACGTAGCACGTAAGATATTCAATTAAAATAATTATTAAAAGAAGATTTGGGGTTAAAATGATTTTCCAGGTATTTAATACGAATTTTTGAACATTTTTCGGAATTAAAACGGGTCTCCAAATCATTTTATAATTAAATAACAGGGTTCGAACACCCGAATCTGACTTTAAAATGATTAATAATAATTATCGGGCGTTGAAAATAATTTTTAGGAATATTTTAAAGTTTGAAACTATTTTTTAGAATTTTTAAATCCAATCTAATTATTAAATCAATTTAAATCAATTAATAGTTAATTAAATCAATTAATCAACTAATATTAAATTAATCAATTAATTAAAATAATTAAAAACTAATTAAAATTAATTAATAAAATAAATCAGATTTATTTTTAAATAATTAAATAATTAAAAACTGTTTTCTGAATTTAAAATAATTAAATTAACATTTTCTGAATTTAAAATAAAAGAAAATATAATTTTTGAAAACAACTAAAACAGAAATCCTGAATTTGTAATATTTGTAATTTACAGGATGCCTTCTGAAAAATGGGAGAAAGAAGGATGACCAAACTGTAAGTTTGGCATCTTCTTCCTCCTTCACTGCGACGGCCGAAGAAGCCATTAACGGCGACCTCCGCCTCCCAAGCTTTTCCGGCCACCCTTCCACCAGCCCAGATCGACCCCAAAATCACAGAAAATGTAATAACCCCAATTTTTAGAAATTTTTGAAACCCTTATGAATAGTGTTTTTACTAAATGAGAAAACTTTTCATGCCACACTATGTAGAGGTTCTGATATGGATATTCTGAGATTTTATTAGTACTTTATATGGGATATAAGTGTATGTAAAGATCGTCAGAATCCAAATCCGAACACTTTGATTTTTCCCGGAAATCCAATAGATACGGAAAGAATTGAGTATAAGGTAACAGGATAAAAGGATTTAAATTAAAAAATTATAATAGAGGATCATAAAAAGGAATATAATGTATTGAGAAAGGTTAAGGGAACCTAAGTAATAAGATCCCGGGTATGATCCCTCAAACGATAAACGAAAACGAAAGTTAAGCGAACAGTATAACAGATCAGCGGTCATTAGGCAAACAATTAGGAAGTTAATCAAAGGGATTAGAGAGGATGATGTCACCCAACCAATGAGAAGAGGACAAGGAGGGGAGGATGACATCATGAGGATGACACAAGCATGACATGGGAAGGAAGGAGATGTGGTGGCTTGTTAACCACACAAAATCAAGGGCAACTAGGTAATTTACTAAAACAAACACAAAAATCAAACCAACCAAGCCAAGCAAATCATTTTTCATCAAAATCAAAAAGAAACCAAGGCATTGTTCTTCATGCTCTCGGCCAAAACAGAACCAGAACACTAAAACTGCTGTATCTCCTTCATTTCTCACTCGAATATTGTGTTCTATAGCTCATTGGAAAGGTATTGAGATGGCCTACAACTCTTGTTCACAAGTCTCGTCCAAATAATCATGGTAAGACCCTCATTTTTACAGTTCTTTAAATCGGACTTTTAGAAACTTCAAAGCCTAACTTTGTGTTCTTGATTTCTTTGGAAAGATCAAGCTTGTAGGATGCTCCCTAAGGCTTCCTAGCAACTTAACACCTCCCAAGGAAGGTATAAACTTCAAATCCTAGCCTTTACTTTATTTTTTTAGTAAGTTTAATGGTTGGTGTTGTGAAATGAGAAGCATGGATTGTGATTATTAGTAGTTTGGTTTGATTTGGAAGTGTTTTGGTAATTGAAGCTTGATTATAGTTCATAGGTCTTGATTGTGGTTGTTTGAGTTGAAAACCTTGGAGATTATGGACTGATGTGGTATGGTTTAGGTGAAGTTTTGTTGTATTGATGGTTATGAGTTGGTTGGTGGTTAATTGGAGTAGTTTAAACATTGGTAATCGCGTAAACATAGCCGTCGTAACGTCCGATTTTCTTTGGACTGTTTTTGTGCATAACATTAGGACCCGAGAACCCCCTGCTAGATTATGACCACTGCCATGTTTAGATAGCTCATGTTACGAGCTTCGTTTTGATATGTAGTTCGTTCGATTCCGATGCACGGTTTAGGAGAAACGACCGTTTCAAGTAACGGCGTTTCGCGAACGAAACTTTTCCCCTCGCCTTACTTTGAAACATAGGTTAAAGACCAAAAAGGGTTAATTAATGTATGAAATATTTATGGTAAGTGTGTTAGGCAGTTGGTAAGACACTCGCGAAGGAATCGCCTTAAAACTCGTAAAGGTTAAATTATTAAAAATGGTGGAGCCGAGGGTACTCGAGTGACTTAAGAGAATCAGTAAGCGCAAAACAAGCGTTAGAGTCTAAGTTAGTTAAAGTATAGATTTACAAGTGACTTTGGTTTAATTCCAACTTACTTGTTGTTTATAGGTTACCAGACTCGTCCCGAGCCATTCGTAACCCCCAGTCGCTCAGGCAAGTTTTCTACCCGTTATACTGTTGTTGTGATGTATATATGTATATGCATTATCTTGCGATAGATGCATGATGTTTATATTAACAAATATTGCAATATATTGAAGCATGCTGCTATGGTATATATATGCATGCCTGTTTCATATTCTTTCCATATATAATTGTTGATTCAGTTGATAATACCTATGCTAGAGGATAGCGGTAACTTGCATATACCCTTAGTATAGGGACCCAAAAGGTGGAAATATTTTCTAAAACGGGAGTCGAGGATCCCGAGTAGATTTTGTATATATGTATATATATACATATATATTTATATAAATATATGGTTATAGTTTTCAAAACTATTAATCGAATAAGGTTTATTCGATAACTTTATTTTATTTAATGAATATTATTATGAATATTCATCCGAGGACTTATGACTCCTTTATTTTATTATTGAATATTATTTGAATATTCATTTGAGGATGTATGACTCCTTTATTTTATTTAATGAATATTATTTATAATATTCATTCGAGGTATTATGACTCCGCTTATTACTGAAATATATTCCTTATTTTATTAAAGAATAAGGTGTCAATAGTCAAACTTATTTTCGATTATTCAAATAAAGATAGTACTTTCATATAAGTATATCTTTGGTTATTTGATATCCATTTCAAGTATAAGTTTTAATACTTCTACTTCGATTATTTTTATAAAGATTATTCTTTATGAGAATATTATTTAAATAATAATATTCAGACATTTTCTAAATATAATGGGGACTGATTTACTTCATTAAATCAGCTTTACCCCAAACATTCTTAAAAATGTTTTCGAGTCTTCAAAATGAATTTAAAAGGTAGAGCGGATCCCAAAACTTGTTTTCAAATTCAAGATCTTCCATTTTAAGGGGACTTGAATACTCGCTCAAAAACCTAAGGGATCCGGCTCTGTGGTGTATTTTATATTCGCAACAAGGTTGCTGTTTTGTTAAATGAATCGATTACTTACCCAACACTTGGGAAGTAAAATTCTTGGAACAAGTTAATCCATTAACAGGCATCGCTTGGGAAATATCGGTGAGTTCTCCTTTCCAACTAGATACGACTTCTTGGTGGAGCCGTATCAACAAGTTTCTACTTGGGGAAAGGGGGAACGAGCTTTACGTTTCAGAGTCATGGATTTCATCTGAACTAGGAGTGGCGTAAGTGGTCGAGTGGCGCCGGCCCAGCCTTATTATATTGGCCCAAATGGCCTGGAAGTTCCGCTAAGGCGGTCCATTCCTTAGGAGTTCAGTGTTCGGTTGACAAGTAAATCCGACAGGTTCTCCTCTACATGTAGAAAATGGTGGGGTTGTACTACTACGACTGATCATCGTAAGTGGTCTTCCTGGCGCGGCAAACTCCCGTAATGAGTTCATCATCCAATTGGATATTTCTGTAACACTACCCAGAGCACTTCGATAGAAAGGCTACGGCTGGGCGATTGTTGAGTGTTGGCAGGGTCAAGTTTTCAAAATGATGTTTGCATCAAATGAAGTATCTCGTAACTTCATTTTATTTTGATGATATTTTAAAGATTTAATTTATTCAAATCTGGTCTTGTAGTCTCATCTACGTGATGAACTTTTGAAACTAATTATAACTTGAACGGTGGTAGTTCAAGTAGTATTTGGAAAAGATATAAGTATATTGGAGTATCGTGTAACTTCATCTTTTAAACTTATATCTAGTAAATGATTATCTTATGCATGACAAAGATTTTCAGAAAAACGTTGAGACAAGGTTAGATATATGAGATCACCTTGCAACAATATTTTTATACAGTTATAAATTGGAACTCTGTGTATATTATGTATGGAAGAGGACTTCCAAGATTTTGAAAAGTATATATGTATGTATACTGAATATTTTGCGACTTCATCGCATTAAGATATCAACTTGGTTCATTTCTTTTGACCAAGACTTTCATGAGTACTATGAGAAGGCTCATATACTATTAATCATTATACATATTATTTTGGTGGGCTTGCTGCTCACCCTTGCTTTCTTCTTTCATCACACAACAACAGATAGAAAAGATGAACAGAACCAAGCTCCCGATTCGCAAGCGATTAGGAGACGTTCCGCAGTTTTCTAGAAGCATTGATGCCGCCGTAGCTGAGGTAGGAACTACCAATAGGCTAGGCTTTCAACTTTTGATGTACCAGATTTATTTATATTTATGAATTGTAATAATGGCAAAGAAATGTAAATTTATTCAGAAAACCTTTTAAGGTGTATTGGCAGATAATTGTGGAATAAAATGACTTGTGGTTATTTTTGGATGTTCATCTCTGAGACTATAACGTGTGGTCTGTGTGTTTATTGTGGGGTCACAGTACAGAGTAGTTGAGTAATTATTAAGATTGGGTGTTATTAAGGGAAATGGAACTCGTGACGACCCGGATCCCCGACCCCGGATCTGGGGGTGTTACAGAAATGGTATCAGAGCTAAGCGTTATAAACCTCAGAGATGATGGGACGTTAAGATAATAAGAACTCTTGCCAAGTTCATAGTCGGACTACCTAACGTAGTACTGACAGTTAAAACCCTTATGGGAACCCTTATAAATGTAGCGATAGAAGCGTAGTTCGTTATCGTATATGGTAGCGGGACTCCGAACCCTGAAGTTGAGGAACATCAACGCGATGATGTTTTATTACTAATTGGAGATCAGATTGTGGATCCAATAGAGCGTCCTAACGCAGGACCGGATGATGTTGATATTGAGGATGTAGCGGTTGAGGATGTTGTCCTAGAAGGGATAGTTGCTGAGGAGGATCCCATGGAGGATCCTGACGAGATTGGATAAAGGACCACTGATGAATTGATGACCCTGGTTGGGTCGACTACCAGAGGTAGGATTGGTCGGTCACTACCAGAGGTTCATTCAAGTTTGTAAAGATAGTAGCCCCTTTAACGCGGCTTACTCGTAAGACTGAGAAGTTCGAATGGACAGAGAAATGCGAGAACAACTTTTAAGAACCGAAGCAAAGGTTGGTGACGTTCCCTATGTTGGCGTTGCCGGATGGAAAATGAGATTTTGTGAAATGTAGTGACGCTTCGCATAAGGAATTAGGGTGCTTCTTATATAGCACAGCAAGGTAATCGCGTACGCGTCAAGATAATTAAGGGAATATAAAATTCGATATCCCCACCCATGAGCTTGGGCTCGTGGCAATAGTTTTTCCCTAAAGATTGGAGGCACTACTTGTATAGAGAGAAGTGCAAGATTTACACAAACCATATGAGCTCTAGTACCTTTTTACGTAGAAAGAGCTCAATATACGCCAGAGGAGGCGATTAGAGCTAATCAAGAATTATGATTGGGAGATTCTTTATCATTCGGGGAAAGCCAATGTGGTGGCTGATGCCCTTAGTAAAAAGGAGAGACTCAAGATGATAATGACTTTGGGAGGGTTGATAAGAGATTTTGGAAAAAAAATGGAAATAGATATGAAGGTAACCGGAGCCGGTACCGAAAAGTTGTTTGAGATTGCAATACAGCCCGAATTATTGGAAAGGAACATATTGTGCCAGAAAAAGTGATGAATGAAGGCAGAGAGCCAACAAATAGATATGAGATTAATACCGAGAGAGATGATAAGGGAATAATGAGGTATTCCTATAGAATTTGGGTTCCAAATGTTTAAGAGCTTAAAGATGAAATCTTAGATGAAAGCTAGTTTGAGGAATAAGAGTTAGAGCAAACCCTGAATGTGATAGTCAGGGAGGACGCCATCAAGATAGAAGGAACCCATAACATAATGAAGTGGAAAATGAGGATTTTAACGTACAAGATAACCCCAAGTATGGGAGAAGGATGAAACATTCCATACTAAGGAAACGGAAAGTCGAGTAAGGAAAGGAGACCCGAGACGGTACTCCTATACGGCAATTCATGGACCTGTCTAAAGAGAACTTAGACTATTATCCCCAACCACCACCCTGAGGGGACAATGCGGCAGGAAATTCTTTCATGACCTTTAAATTGTTAAGCTCTCAGAGTTCCAAGGAACAGGTTGACCTAGTCGAGGCAAGAGCCTGGCTAAAGGAAATATAGGAATCATTTCAGATTCTAAATGATTGACGAATCACAAAAGACTGTTTTTATCACTCACCCTCCTAAGAGAGAGACCACCTGCTGGTGAAAGGCCAAGGAAGGCACGGAGCAAGAGATTATAATAAACTGATTAAAGTTCAGCCAATTGTTTTCGGGAAAGTAATTCCCAAGGTTATGGAATAGTGTAAAAGCTTTAGATCCAGAACAAAGACAGACGAGTATGATGAATTATGAATCTAAGTTGTAAAAGTTATCAAGATTCGTTCTGAAGACACGAATCCAGAATGACGGGATGTTTGAAATCAATGCTTATGTTGTGTTGGTTCATGAAATAACGATAAGAGAAAGGAATATAAAGGCAAGAGAGTTTGAGGAATGATAAGGGAGTTGGGTATGAGGAAACCCTAAAGACTCGTAGAAATAGAAATAGAAGAGTATGTAATCGTCAGGATGAGGGTGATTCACCATGAGTTAAAATTGATGGTTGAAGGCATAAGAGTTATGTATATTTTATCCCCTTTAAGTTGGGATGATTCGAGGAAAACCTTGAGATAGTTCGAAGGATAAATAATGAGACGCGGATAGACTGAGAAGACAAGAAAGTAAGAAATTAGGAAAATTGGATGAAGGAAGTGACCTTCAAGAATGTGAAGTGTAAGACCGGTGGCTTGATACCCAGAAAGGGAGACGCCAGGTATGAAAGATATCCCAACATTGAGGTGACTGTTGAGATAAACAACAAAAGTAAATAAGGAATTATTAAGAAGAAGTTCACGTTGAACACGACCAATATTCTCCAGAACATCCTTGTTATCGTTACCAAATTAGGCGAGTCAAGCGGACAACCGTTGTTATCTTTTGGAGGCCATATTGATTGACCCCATTTTGAATACATATGTCATTGTGAAATTAGGCATATACTATCGAGGTGGGAATGATTGAATAAGACACCCTTATCAGGGATATATGACTTGATTTATCCATGGAAGGATGCAGGTACCTTTTAAAGGTGGAATTAAGGATAGAACATCGGTAACTTAAAATGAATCCTAGGGGAATGCATAAAGGTTGGCATTTCACCCTTAATAGGGACAGTATGAGTTTTGACAGAATGATTGGGAAAGGGTTAAGGTAACAACAACCTTTAAGAATCAGTGGAGAAATTTTTCAGAAGTATATAGACAATGATTCTGGTATTAATAAATGGTATCTTGATATGCCCTGTATCTAGGGAATACAGGAGGAACGATTGAAGGATAACCTTAGAGGTTTTACAAGGAGAAAGGTAATATTCAAAATTCTCAAGAATAGAAATGTTGATAAAGAAAATATGACGTAATTATAATGTTGCCAAGTGGGGCACGTGTTAAACCACGAGAAAGTATGGATCGAACCAGTAATGGTCGAAATTGTTCAGGGCAATTAGGACTTAAGATAAAAGATGTTCTAAGTATGATTAAGAGTGAGTCTTGACAGTGATTAGCCTCTAAAGATTGAGGCAATAACTTATGGAAAAATGGTGTATTTTTTTTATTTACTCATCAGATATTAAAGAAAAGCATTTTCACATAAGCTGTGATTGAAATAAGGTAGAAAATTTATTTGGAGGTGGTTAAAATGACATTGACTGTAAGGAACTATTACTATCAGGAAAGGCCAAAGAGGTGGCCGACACTTTAACGGTAAAAGGATAATTGTAGGCGCTTGTGCCAAAGGATACAGTGATGATGGTTAAAAGCTGAAGGTTGTATTATGGTTTGGAAGATTGATATTCCTTCTGATGACTGTGCAATACCCAGCCGTAATAGTAGTTGGTAAAGGTTTAATTCGTGTAATCGCCATGAGCGGGCTATCTATCTTAGAAGGTACTATCTTGAGAATGAGCCTGGACCATGTTTCAAAAGGACTAAACGAACCTTTGAGTAAGTCTTCTATTTAAGGCATATGATTTAGAATGGTATTAACCTGCTATCGTTGCTTTGATTGAAACTCTTCTAAAATTTTATCTGCTTCATGTCATGTATGTATGTCAGGATCAGGAGTGTTCTTCATGAATCAGAAATGGTGATTATGTTACCTCCTTAGAAGGATTTGATACGACATGTATGGACTCCGTATGGTTAGCTATTAAGATTTCATGGAAAGTGAATGATGACAGTGGGTCAGTGGTGGACCATAGTAAGGCAGCAATGATTCTGCGAGTAACGAGCTGATTACAACCGTGAGAGTTGTATTGGAATGGATGTTGAGATTGAGTACCACTAATCGGGTCGTGGTAGTGTATAAGTTATCATTGATAGACTAATTAAGTAGAGTATCTACCTAGTGAATATTTATTCTTTCTTATCAATAGAGAGTCGTATTATTATACGAAGAAGGTTGCAGTATAGAAATGGGTTCTAGTAACGATGAGGTCTAGAATGAGATCCCAGATTCGATTTTCAATGTCGAGGGAGTTTCAAAGGTGATTGTGTATAAGCTCGAGGAAGAGCATGGGTCCATAGAATGATGAACAGAATAGAAATATTTAGGCATGGGAAATACGATGCTATAATACTTGATGCTGATATAAATACATTTATGTTTTGTTCTCCTATGACAAACCTCTATAATTCAGAGGTAGGTTCCAAGCCAGATATTTTGTGGCAGTATATATTTTTTTATATATATACAATTCTCTTCAGTTCGTTCTTTTCTCTTCTTTTCATTTCATGTAATCTGAGAAGAACAACCCTTCCAGAAGGGGAGGTATTGCCGAATGACTATCTATCTGTGTGATAGAAGCCTAGTAGGATACCATCTATTATTTAATTGCTTGTCAAGTACTAAAGGCTGGCCACCTTCTGTACTAACTTTGCAATATAACAAGTGTTCATGATCATAGTGATCTCTCAACAAATTCCTTTACTTCTATATGATTGATCAAACTTTGGGAAATAGAAACAGCAGAAAAAGGAGTAATAAAGTTGTGGTAGTATTCGAAATGGAAACACATTCGTGATACTAAGGTTGAAGTGGTTATTAAAAGGTTATAGAACGCTAACGAGCAAAAGTATAACTAGTATAATATTAGGAACGGAAGGTTGTAACGATTACGAACTAGAAAAGAATGGGTATTGAGAAGCAAAAGCTCTAATGTTAAACGCTATAATGAGAGTCTGTGCAATAGACTTGAAAGAATTTGGAATGATCACTTAACGCGGATTTAGTTATATCACGACAATAGATCATATGTCATTATCGAGATGTCACCTTATGAGATCCTTGAGGGAAGATAATGTCGATCTCCCTTATGTTAGGATGAAGTTGTAGAGCGCAAGATGCTCAGACCAGTAGTGGTCCAAAGGACCAAGGATATAATAGATCTAATCAGAGGACGGCTGGTAGTAGCCCAAGATAGGAACACGAAGTATGTTGATTTGACACGAAAGGACAAGGAATAGGAAGTGGGGGACCTAGTGTTGTTATAGGTATTCCCTTGGAAAGGAAGGATGAGGTTCGGAAAGAAAGGGAAGCTAAGTCCACGAATTGTTGGACCCTTGGATATATTAAGACATATTGGGAAGATAGCATATGAGCTAGCCCTACCCCCGAATATGTAGCAAGTTCATAATGTGTTCCACGTATCAATGTTAAGAAAATGTAATTCGGATGCCAGATAAATAGGGGCATATGAGCGCATAGGCATGCGACCAGACATAACCTATAGGGAGCAACCAGAAAGGGTTATAGATCGAAAAGGGACAAGTGCTTAGGAGAAGGGTTATCAAACTAGTCAGTGTTTGATGGTAGAACCACAATGTGGGAAAATTGACTTGAGAGTTAGAAAGTGCAATACTAAGAAAGTATCCCTATTCATTTCTATCTGATTCCGGGACGGAATCCTTTTAAGGAGGGGAGACTGTAATAACCCCAATTTTTGGAAATTTTTGAAACCCTTATGAATAGTGTTTTTACTAAATGAGAAAACTTTTCATGCCACACTATGTAGAGGTTCTGATATGGATATTCTGAGATTTTATTAGTACTTTATATGGGATATAAGTGTATGTAAAGATCGTCAGAATCCAAATCCGAACACTTTGATTTTTCCCGGAAATCCAATAGATACGGAAAGAATTGAGTATAAGGTAACAGGATAAAAGGATTTAAATTAAAAAATTATAATAGAGGATCATAAAAAGGAATATAATGTATTGAGAAAGGTTAAGGGAACCTAAGTAATAAGATCCCGGGTATGATCCCTCAAACGATAAACGAAAACGAAAGTTAAGCGAACAGTATAACATATCAGCGGTCATTAGGCAAACAATTAGGAAGTTAATCAAAGGGATTAGAGAGGATGATGTCACCCAACCAATGAGAAGAGGACAAGGAGGGGAGGATGACATCATGAGGATGACACAAGCATGACATGGGAAGGAAGGAGATGTGGTTGCTTGTTAACCACACCAAATCAAGGGCAACTAGGTAATTTACTAAAACAAACACAAAAATCAAACCAACCAAGCCAAGCAAATCATTTTTCATCAAAATCAAAAAGAAACCAAGGCATTGTTCTTCATGCTCTCGGCCAAAACAGAACCAGAACACTAAAACTGCTGTATCTCCTTCATTTCTCACTCGAATATTGTGTTCTATAGCTCATTGGAAAGGTATTGAGATGGCCTACAACTCTTGTTCACAAGTCTCGTCCAAATAATCATGGTAAGACCCTCATTTTTACAGTTCTTTAAATCGGACTTTTAGAAACTTCAAAGCCTAACTTTGTGTTCTTGATTTCTTTGGAAAGATCAAGCTTGTAGGATGCTCCCTAAGGCTTCCTAGCAACTTAACACCTCCCAAGGAAGGTATAAACTTCAAATCCTAGCCTTTACTTTATTTTTTTAGTAAGTTTAATGGTTGGTGTTGTGAAATGAGAAGCATGGATTGTGATTATTAGTAGTTTGGTTTGATTTGGAAGTGTTTTGGTAATTGAAGCTTGATTATAGTTCATAGGTCTTGATTGTGGTTGTTTGAGTTGAAAACCTTGGAGATTATGGACTGATGTGGTATGGTTTAGGTGAAGTTTTGTTGTATTGATGGTTATGAGTTGGTTGGTGGTTAATTGGAGTAGTTTAAACATTGGTAATCGCGTAAACATAGCCGTCGTAACGTCCGATTTTCTTTGGACTGTTTTTGTGCATAACATTAGGACCCGAGAACCCCCTGCTAGATTATGACCACTGCCATGTTTAGATAGCTCATGTTACGAGCTTCGTTTTGATATGTAGTTCGTTCGATTCCGATGCACGGTTTAGGAGAAACGACCGTTTCAAGTAACGGCGTTTCGCGAACGAAACTTTTCCCCTCGCCTTACTTTGAAACATAGGTTAAAGACCAAAAAGGGTTAATTAATGTATGAAATATTTATGGTAAGTGTGTTAGGCAGTTGGTAAGACACTCGCGAAGGAATCGCCTTAAAACTCGTAAAGGTTAAATTATTAAAAATGGTGGAGCCGAGGGTACTCGAGTGACTTAAGAGAATCAGTAAGCGCAAAACAAGCGTTAGAGTCTAAGTTAGTTAAAGTATAGATTTACAAGTGACTTTGGTTTAATTCCAACTTACTTGTTGTTTATAGGTTACCAGACTCGTCCCGAGCCATTCGTAACCCCCAGTCGCTCAGGCAAGTTTTCTACCCGTTATACTGTTGTTGTGATGTATATATGTATATGCATTATCTTGCGATAGATGCATGATGTTTATATTAACAAATATTGCAATATATTGAAGCATGCTGCTATGGTATATATGCATGCCTGTTTCATATTCTTTCCATATATAATTGTTGATTCAGTTGATAATACCTATGCTAGAGGATAGCGGTAACTTGCATATACCCTTAGTATAGGGACCCAAAAGGTGGAAATATTTTCTAAAACGGGAGTCGAGGATCCCGAGTAGATTTTGTATATATGTATATATATACATATATATTTATATAAATATATGGTTATAGTTTTCAAAACTATTAATCGAATAAGGTTTATTCGATAACTTTATTTTATTTAATGAATATTATTATGAATATTCATCCGAGGACTTATGACTCCTTTATTTTATTATTGAATATTATTTGAATATTCATTTGAGGATGTATGACTCCTTTATTTTATTTAATGAATATTATTTATAATATTCATTCGAGGTATTATGACTCCGCTTATTACTGAAATATATTCCTTATTTTATTAAAGAATAAGGTGTCAATAGTCAAACTTATTTTCGATTATTCAAATAAAGATAGTACTTTCATATAAGTATATCTTTGGTTATTTGATATCCATTTCAAGTATAAGTTTTAATACTTCTACTTCGATTATTTTTATAAAGATTATTCTTTATGAGAATATTATTTAAATAATAATATTCAGACATTTTCTAAATATAATGGGGACTGATTTACTTCATTAAATCAGCTTTACCCCAAACATTCTTAAAAATGTTTTCGAGTCTTCAAAATGAATTTAAAAGGTAGAGCGGATCCCAAAACTTGTTTTCAAATTCAAGATCTTCCATTTTAAGGGGACTTGAATACTCGCTCAAAAACCTAAGGGATCCGGCTCTGTGGTGTATTTTATATTCGCAACAAGGTTGCTGTTTTGTTAAATGAATCGATTACTTACCCAACACTCGGGAAGTAAAATTCTTGGAACAAGTTAATCCATTAACAGGCATCGCTTGGGAAATATCGGTGAGTTCTCCTTTCCAACTAGATACGACTTCTTGGTGGAGCCGTATCAACAAGTTTCTACTTGGGGAAAGGGGGAACGAGCTTTACGTTTCAGAGTCATGGATTTCATCTGAACTAGGAGTGGCGTAAGTGGTCGAGTGGCGCCGGCCCAGCCTTATTATATTGGCCCAAATGGCCTGGAAGTTCCGCTAAGGCGGTCCATTCCTTAGGAGTTCAGTGTTCGGTTGACAAGTAAATCCGACAGGTTCTCCTCTACATGTAGAAAATGGTGGGGTTGTACTACTACGACTGATCATCGTAAGTTGTCTTCCTGGCGCGGCAAACTCCCGTAATGAGTTCATCATCCAATTGGATATTTCTGTAACACTACCCAGAGCACTTCGATAGAAAGGCTACGGCTGGGCGATTGTTGAGTGTTGGCAGGGTCAAGTTTTCAAAATGATGTTTGCATCAAATGAAGTATCTCGTAACTTCATTTTATTTTGATGATATTTTAAAGATTTAATTTATTCAAATCTGGTCTTGTAGTCTCATCTACGTGATGAACTTTTGAAACTAATTATAACTTGAACGGTGGTAGTTCAAGTAGTATTTGGAAAAGATATAAGTATATTGGAGTATCGTGTAACTTCATCTTTTAAACTTATATCTAGTAAATGATTATCTTATGCATGACAAAGATTTTCAGAAAAACGTTGAGACAAGGTTAGATATATGAGATCACCTTGCAACAATATTTTTATACAGTTATAAATTGGAACTCTGTGTATATTATGTATGGAAGAGGACTTCCAAGATTTTGAAAAGTATATATGTATGTATACTGAATATTTTGCGACTTCATCGCATTAAGATATCAACTTGGTTCATTTCTTTTGACCAAGACTTTCATGAGTACTATGAGAAGGCTCATATACTATTAATCATTATACATATTATTTTGGTGGGCTTGCTGCTCACCCTTGCTTTCTTCTTTCATCACACAACAACAGATAGAAAAGATGAACAGAACCAAGCTCCCGATTCGCAAGCGATTAGGAGACGTTCCGCAGTTTTCTAGAAGCATTGATGCCGCCGTAGCTGAGGTAGGAACTACCAATAGGCTAGGCTTTCAACTTTTGATGTACCAGATTTATTTATATTTATGAATTGTAATAATGGCAAAGAAATGTAAATTTATTCAGAAAACCTTTTAAGGTGTATTGGCAGATAATTGTGGAATAAAATGACTTGTGGTTATTTTTGGATGTTCATCTCTGAGACTATAACGTGTGGTCTGTGTGTTTATTGTGGGGTCACAGTACAGAGTAGTTGAGTAATTATTAAGATTGGGTGTTATTAAGGGAAATGGAACTCGTGACGACCCGGATCCCCGACCCCGGATCTGGGGGTGTTACAGAAAACGATGCTCAAGCTTCCAGAACTACATCTACAGTAATATATTGATCGAATAATCACTGAATATGCGAGAGTTTCAATCGAAAAAATACGCTGTCGTTCGAATCATTTTTCCGATCAACCCCTTTCCGGAATCGTCTGGTAATTTCAAATATACCATTCGACTTGTTTTTCAACAATCTACAATTTTGTATAATCAATTTTAATTTATAACCCCAAACAAAGAAATACCCAATTTCCAATTAAGAACATTCAAACACATAAACCCTAATTTTTAATTTCGAGAATCAAACAACAATTTGAACATGTTATTGAACTCCAAATCAGTCATATAATATACCAAAATGACCTGGAAGAAAAGATTTACATGATTCAAGCATCAAATCACACAAACAACATCAATAACAAAAATTCCTATTTTAATCATTAAAGAATTTGAATTAAAATAATTAAATAATAAAATCACCTTGATTTCTGCACTGAAATGGATGATTAATTCGATAACGCCTTCGTTTGTGAGTTTGATTTTCACGAACGCGATGATTAATTAGGGTTTTCTCTGTATTTTATCGGTTTTTACTGGTTGATTATGATTATATGAATAAAATGAATATGAAAAGGGCTATTTATATTTATGGAATATTGGTACGTGTTGGATCGTGTTGGATCGAAAAATAAGTTTCTTATCCGCTAAGTAACTACAAAAATGATCCGATTTGATACCCATATTGGATAATTATCCAAACTGGGCTTCTTATAGAACACTTTATACGAAATAACGTAATATTATCCCGTCTTTCGAGAATAAGGGTTTTGCTGATCTATCGAAATGATTATCGTACCGAAAATTTTGCGTCGGGACGCGTACGGGTCAAATCGTAATCCGGATCAAAAAAGTCAAAACACGAAAAATGTTTAGAATGATCAGATTAGGTTAGAAAGAAGTTCTCCGAAGAGTTTCGGGTTGTAAAAATGTAAAAACGGATGAAGTTGGACGATTCCCGGTTTTATAATAAAGTTTTGTAATTATTCAGAAAATAATTAATAAATTAATAAATCATTTTAAAATCATATAACGATCCAAAAATTACAAGAAAAATATCACAATTATCTATATTTAATTCTGAGCATAATAAAATTAAAATACTCATATCTTATCACATATAAACATCTAAATTTTATTATCAATCATTAGATAATTCACCAAAAATTTATATAATAATCACATAATAATCATTTATTGATAAAAATAATTACACGCTATATCCCGATATTACATCCTTCCCCCCTTAAAAGGATTATGTCCTCAGAATCTCCTAAGTAAACAACTGAAGGTACTTTTCTCGCATATCGCTTTCTCATTCCCAGGTTGACTCTTCAACCTTTGGGTTTCTCCACAATACTCTTACAAAATTTACAACTTTGTTTCTCAATATCTTTTCTCTCTTTTCTAGAATCTTTGTTGGATTTTCTACATATGATAAATCTGCTTGGAGTTATATCGGCTCATACTCGATTACATGCCGAGAATCTGGATTATACTTCTTAAGCATCGATACGTGAAAAACATTATGGATGTGCTCCATGTGCGGGGGTAACGCCAATTTGTATGCTACTTTTCCGACATGTCTCAAAATTTCAAAAGGTCCAACGTATCTAGGACTCAACTTTCCTTTCTTTCCGAATCTGGATAATCCTTTCCATGGTGATACTTTTAGTAACACTAGATCTCCTTCTTTGAATTCCATATTCTTCATGGATTGATCCGCATATTTCCTTTGATGATCTTGTGCTGCAATTAATCTCTTCTAAATGACCTCAACAACTTCCTTTGTCTGCTGCACCAATTCGGGTCCAAGTATTTTACGTTCTCCGACTTCATCCCAATATACTGGTGATCGACATTTGCGTCCATAAAGAGCTTCATAGGGAGGCATTCCCATACTGGCATGATAACTGTTATTATAAGCAAATTCCACTAAGGGTTTATGCTTATCCCAATTTCCTTTGAAATCAATGGCACAAACACGTAATATATCTTCAATAGTCTGAATCGTTCTCTCGCTTTGGCCGTCAATTTGTGGATGATAAGCTGTACTTATATTTAACTTAGTGCCCAAACATTCTTGAAAAGTTTTCCAAAATCTTGAATTGAATCGTGGATCTCGATCTGATACGATAAACACAGGGACTCCATGACGGACTACTATTTCCTTCAAGTACATGTGAACCAGCTTGTCCAACGAGAATCTTTCGTTAATTTGGCAAGAAATGAGCTGATTTGGTTAGTATGTCCACTATAACCCGAATGGCATCGTGGTTCGCTTTCATCCTTGGTAAGCAAACTATAAAATCCATAGCAATGTGCTCCCATTTCCATTCTGGAATCTCTATCGGTTGTAACAATCCGCTTGGTATCTGGTGCTCCTCCTTCACTCTGTGACACGTATACCATTTTGCTAACCCATTCCGCAATTTCTCTTTTCATGTCTAGACACCAATAATTCTCTTTTAAATCTTTGTACATCTTGGTACTTCCTGGATGGATGGAATACCTTGAGTTGTGAGCTTCTTGTAGAATTTCATTCTTCAATTCAGTCACTGGTGGTATCCAAATTCTGGATGTAAATCTATGAATACTTTGATCGTCCTTCTAAGTGGATAAATCTTCTCCAACCAAATGATTGATATCCTGATCCATTATTTCCTCTTGACATTTTCTTATATTCTCTAATAATTCTGGCCGAAAAGTCATAATATACATTTTTGCTTCATCAGGTTTGCAAATTCTGACTTCTAATTCTAATTTCTGAAATTCCTTGTATAACTCTTGAGGTATCGTCAACATGTTCTGTAACACCCCCAGATCCGGGGTCGGGGATCCGGGTCGTCACGGTCTTTCTTTCCACAATATCACTTCACTTAATTAATAATAATAACCTTATGCTGTGACCCCACACTAACACACACCACAACCCGTTATAGTTTCAGAGATGAAATTTAAATAAGTACAAGTCTTTGAATCCACAATTTAAAAGTTATTACAACCCAAAATGATTACTTGATAAATTACAGTTAATTGCCATTACCTGCCACAAGTTATAATTATACATAATTGATTCTCAAAAGTAGATGGTCTGATCTACAATAGATCTACCTCTGCAGCTATAGCAGCTACAACATCAACGGGAAGACGCGGGACGCTTCCCACGCGCTTGTGCTGGGTCTGCTGGAGTCTGGCCATCTTTCCTAACTGTTGTTGTGTGATGAAGAAATAAAGCAAGGGTGAGCAGCAAGCCCACCAAAATAATATGTATAATGATTAACAATATATGAGCCTTCTCATAGTACTCATGAAAGTCTTGGTCAAAAGAAATGAACCAAGTTGATATCTTAATGCGATGAAGTCGCAAAATATTCAGTATATATATACATATATACTTTTTAAAATATGGGAAGTCCTCTTCCATGCATAATACACACAGAGTTCCAGTTTATAACTGTATATATAAAAAAAATATCGTTGCAAGGTGATCTCATATATCTAACCTTGTCTCAACGTTTTTCCGAAAATCTTTGTCATTCATAAGACAATCATTAACTAGATATAAGTTTAAAAGATGAAGTTACAAGATACCCTAAAATACTTATATCTTTCCCAAATACTACTTGAACTACCCCCGTTCAAGTTATAATCAGTTTCAAAGGTTCATCATATAGATGAGACTACAAGACAAGATTTGAATAGATTCAATCTTTGAAATATCATTATAAATAATGAAGTTACGAGATACTTCATTAAGTCCTGATATATATATCCATATATATATATATATCTCATACATTTCCTGAAAACCTCTGTCATGTAAAGTATGAACAGAGTTGCAATATCCAATGAATTTGGAAGGAAAAGAATTTTGGCATAAACCAGATATCTTGCTGATCAGGCAAAGATACCAATAAGTAACTTTTTCTACTGTAGATGGATGAATTCCTCACCGGTCATCACCCTGGCCGCATTAGGACCTCGCGCTAGACCGTTACCCGGCCACTCACGCGTTGATGGACTGCCACCCAGCCACTTACACTTTGATAGACCGTACCCCGGCCTGTCGCTTATGCCGACTCAATTAGATGGGCTTACTTCCCGAACATTGGGCAAGTAATCAATTCATTTATCAAAACAGCAACCTTGTTGCGAATGTAAAATGCACCACAGAGCTGGATCCCCCAGGTTTTGAGCGAGTATTTAAATCCCCTTTGAAAGGAAGATCTTAAATATAAAAATGAGTCTTGGGGTCCACTCTAACTTTAAAAATCATTTTGAAGACTCGAAAACATTCTTAAGAATGTTTGGAGTACTGCTGATTTATTAAAATAAATCAGTCCCGATATATTAGAAAATATCTGAATGTTATTATTTAAATAATATTCCCGTAAAGAATAATCTTTATAAAAATAATTGAAGTAGAAGTTTTAAAACTTATACTTGAAACGAGTATTAAATAACCAAAGATACACTTATATGAAAGTATTATCTTTATTTGAATAATCGAAAATAAGTTTGATTATTAACACCTTATTCTAAAATAAAATAAAGAATATATTTCAGTAATAAGCGGAGTCATAATACCTCGAATGAATATTATAAATAATATTCATTAATTAAAATAAAGGAGTCATACATCCTCAAATGAATACCCAAGTAATATTCAATAAATAATATAAAGGAGTCATAAGTCCTCGAATGAATATTCAAGATAATATTCAATAAATAATATAAAGGAGTCATAAGTCCTCGAATGAATATCCAAGATAATATTCATTAATAAAATAAAGTTATCGAATAAACCTTATTCGATTAATAGTTTTTAAAACTATAACTATATATATATAAATATATATATATATATATAAAATCTACTCGGGATCCTCGACTCCCGGTTTTAGAAAATATTTTCACCTTTGAGTCCCTATACTAAGGGTATATGCAAATTACTGTTATTCTCTAGCATAGGTATTATCAACTGAACCAACAGATATATATGGCAAGAATACGAAACAGGCATGCATATATATACCATATCAGCATGCTTCAATATATCGCAACATTTGCTAATTAACCAACATGCATCTATCGCAAGATAATGCATATACATATATTCATCACAACAACAGTTAAAACGGGTAGAAAACTTGCCTGAGTGACTGGGGGTTACGAATGGCTCGGGACGAGTCTGGTAACCTATAAGCAACAAGTAAGTTGGAATTAAACCAAAGTCACTTGTAAATCTATACTCTAACCAACTCAGACTCTAACGCTCGTTTTGCGCTTACTGATTTGCTTAAGTCACCCGGGTACCCTCGGCTCCACCATTTTTAATAATTTAACCTTTACGAGTTTTAAGGCGATTCCTTCGCGAGTGTCTTACCAACTGCCTAACACACTTACCATAAATGTTTCATACATTAATTAACCCTTTTCGGTCTTTAACCTATGTTTCAAAGTAAGGCGAGGGGAAAAGTTTCGTTCGCGAAACGCCGTTACTTGAAACGGTCGTTTCTCCTAAACCGTGCATCAGAATCGAACGAACTACATATCAAAATGAAGCTCGTCACATGAGCTATCTAAACATGGCAGTGGTCATAATCTAGCAGGGGGTTCTTGGGTCCTAATGTTATGCACAAAAACAGTCTACAGAAAATCGGACGTTACGACGGCTATGTTTACGCGATTTCCCAAATTTAAACCAATTCAAACAACCACAATTTCAACTCCAATTCACAACCCAATCAAACCTCCATCTAAACTACATTACAACAGCCCCCAATCAACTCAATATTACCAATTTATTCATCTAAACCAAGTCAAAAAAAAAGTGACCAAGAACTTCAAATCTAACAAGCATCACTCCTAACTCCAAAATCAACAAAACCACTTACTAAACAAAGCTCTATTATGAGTACACACTCATTACACTAACCCATCATCTAACATTATGAAATCCAAATCAACAAAACTTAATACTAAAGGTTTGAGAAGTTATACCTTCCTTGGAGAGTGGAGAATCAAGAGAATGGCTTGGAATCACCCTTAAAGTCCTTATCCAAGCTTAATCTAAACAAAACTTCAAGAACACAAATTTTATTTCTTGAAAAACACTATTCACCATCTTCTTCCATGATTTATAGAAAAAGATTGGCTTGAAATTAGAAGCTTAAACTTATAGGAAGTATGTAACTATCCATGGGGAAGCTTAGATAATTACCTTGCTAAATAGTAAGTGGTGGAGCTTGGATCTTCATTTTTTTAAGGAATGGGCCGAGAGCATGAAGAAGAAGAAGAGAGATTTTTTGTGTTTTGCCTTGTTTTGCTTTTGGTTGGTTGGTTTTTGTTGTTTGATTTAGTCAATTACCTTGTTGCCCTTGAATTTGTGTGGTTCTCATTCAACCACACCTCCTTCCTTCCCATGTCATGCCTACATCACTTTGTGATGTCATCACCCCTCCTTTATCCTCTTTCTATTGGTTGGATGACATCATCCCCACTAATCCCTTTGATTAGCTTTTAATTGTTTGCCTAATGACCGCTGATCTGTTATACGGTTCGCTTAACTTTCGTTTTCGTTTATCGTTTGAGGGATCATACCCGGGATCTTATTACTTAGGTTCCCTTAACCTTTCTCAATATATTGTATTCCTTCTATGATCCTCTCTTATAATCCTTTAATTTAAATCCTTTTTATCCTGTTACCTTTTTCTCAATTCTTTCCGTATCTAGTGGATTTCCGGGAAAAATCAAAGTGTTCGGATTTGGATTCTGACGATCTTTACATACACTTATATCCCATATAAAGTACTAATAAAATCTCAGAATATCCATATCAGAACCCCTACATAGTGTGGCATGAAAAGTTTTCTCATTCAGCAAAAACACTATTCATAAGGGTTTCAAAAATTTCCAAAAATTGGGGTTATTACAGTCTCCCCTCCTTAAAAGGATTCCGTCCCGGAATCAAATAGAAAACAAATGGGGATACTTTCTTAGCATTACACTTTCTAACTCTCGAGTAAATTTTCCCATATTGTGGTCCTGCCACCAAACTCTGCCTAGTTTGATAATCCTTCCCCTAAGCACTTGTTCCTTTTCACTCTATAACCCTTCCTGGTTGCTCCATATAGGTTACGTCGGGTTGCATGTCTATGCGCTCATATGCCCCTATTTGTCTAGCATCCGAATTATACTTTCTTAACATTGATACGTGAAACACGCTATGACTTGCTACATGTTTTGGGGTAAGGCTAGCTCATATGCTAACTTCCCAATACTCCTTAATATATCCAAGGGTCCAACAATTGGTGGACTTAGCTTTCCTTTCTTTCCGAATCTCATCAATCCTTTCCAAGGGATACCTATAACATTACTAGGTCCCCTATTTCGTACTCTTTATCCTTTCATGTCAAATCAACCTACTTATCATGTCCATCTTGGGCTACTACCAGCCGTCCTCTGATTAGATCTATCATATCCTTGGTCCTTTAGACTACTGCTGGTCCGAGCATCTTGCGCTCTACAACTTCATCCTAACATAAGGGAGATCGATATTGTCTTCCCTCAAGGATCTCATAAGGCGATATCTCAATAGTGACATATGATCTATTGTCGTAAGAAAACTCAATCCGTGTTAAGTGATCATTCCAATTTCTTTCAAGTCTATTGCACAGACTCTCATTATAGCTTTTAGCATTAGAGCTTTTGCTTCTCAATACCCATTCTTTTCCAGTTCGTAATCGCTACTACCTTCCGTTCCTAATATTATACTGGTTATACTTTTGCTCGCTAGCGTTCTATAACCTTTTAATAACCACGTCAACCTTAGTATCATGAATGTGTTCCCATTCCGCATACTACCACCACTTTATTACTCCTTTTTCAGTTGTTTCTATTTTCCAAAATTTGATCAATCAAATAGAAGTAAAGGAATTTGTTGAGAGATCACTATGATCATGAACACTTGTTATATCGCATAGTTAGTACAGAAGGTGGCCAGCCTTTAGTACTTGACAAGCAATTAAACAATAGCTGGTATCCTACTCGGCTTCTATCACACAGATAGATAGTCATTCGGCAATACCTCCCCTTCTGGAAGGGTTGTTCTTCTCAGCTTACATGAAATAAAAAGAAGAGAAAAGAACGAACTGAAGAGAATTGTATATTCATAAAAAAAAAATTATTGCCATAAAATATCTGGCTTGGAATCTACCTCTGAACTATAGAGGTTTGTCATAGAAGAACAAAACATATATGTATCTATATCAACATCAAGTATTATAGCATCGCATTTCACGTGCCTAAATATTTTCGCTATCCCATCCATCATTCTATGGACCCATGCTCTTCCTCGAGCTTATACACAATCACCTTTCCTGATTCATGAAGAACACTCCTGATCCTGACATACATACATGACATGAAGCAGATAAAAGTGCAAAAGAGTTTCAATCAAAGCAACGATAGCAGGTTAATACCATTCTTAATCATACGCCCTAAATAGAAGAATTAACTCAAGGGTTCATCTAGTCCTTTTTGAAACATGGTCCTGGCTTATCTCAAGATAGGACCTTCTAAGATAGATAGCCCGTTCATGGCGATTACACGAATTAAACCTTTACCAACTACTATTACGGTTGGGTATTGCACAGTCATCAGAAGGAATGTCAATCTTCCAAACCATAATTCAACCTTCACATTTTTAACCATCATCACTGTATTCTTTTGGCACACGCGCCTATAATTATCCACTTACCTTTAAAGTGTCGGCCACCTCTTTGGCCTTTCCTGATAGTAAAATTTCCTTACAGTCAATGTCATTTTAACCACCTCCAAATAAATTTTCTACCTTATTTCCGATCACTGCTTGAGTGAAGATGTTTTCCTTAAAATCAGATGGGAAAAAAAATCACCATTTTTCCATAAGTTATTGCCTCAGTCTTTAGAGGCTAATCACTGTCAAGACTGACTCTCAATCATACTTAGAACATTTTTTATCTTAAGTCCTAATTGCCCTGAACAATTTCGACCATTACTGGTTCGATCCATACTTTCTCGTGGTTTAACACGTGCCCCACTTGGCATCATTATAATTACGTCATATTTCCTTTATCCATATTTCTATTCTTGAGAATTTTGAATATTACCTTTTTCCTTATAAAACCTCTAAGGTTATCCTTCAATCGTTCCTCCTGTATTCCCTAGATACAGGGCATATCACAATACCATTTACTAATAGTAGAACCATTATCTATATACTTCTGCAAAATTTCTCCACTGATTCTTAAAGGTTGTTGTTACCTTAACCCTTTCCCAATTCATCCTGTCAAAACTCATACTGTCCCTATTAAGGGTGAAATGCCACCTTTATGCATTCCCCTAGGATTCATTTTAAGTTACCGATGTTCTATCCTTAATTCCACCTTTAAAAGGTACCTGCATCCTTCCATGGATAAATCAAGTCATATATCCTTGATAGATTATCATATTCATCATTCCCACCTCGATAGTCTATACCTAACTTCATAATAGCATCCTTATTCAAATTGAGGTCAATCCATATGGCCTCCAAAAGATAACAACGGTTATCCGCTTGTCTTGCCTAATTTGGTAACGATAACAAGGATGTTCTGGAAGATATTGGTCGTGTTCAACGTGAACTTCTTCTTAATAATTCCGTGTTTACTTTTGTTGTTTATCTCAACAGTCACCTCAATGTTGGGATATCTTTCATACCTGGCGTCTCCCTTTCTGGGTATCAAGCCACCGGTCTTACACTTCATATTCTTGAAGGTCACTTCCTTCATCCAATTTTCCTACCTTCTTACTTTCTTGTCTCCTTAGTCTATCCGCTTCTTATTATTTATCCTTCGAACTATCTCAAGGTTTCCTTGAATCCTCCCAACTTACTAGGGATAAAATATATGTATCTCTTATGCCTTCACCCAACAATTTTAACTCATGGTGAATCACCCTCATCCTGACGATTACATACTTTTCTATTTCTATTGCTACGAGTCTTTAGGGTTTCCTCATACCCAATTCCTTTATCATTCCTCAAACTCTATTGCCTTTATATTCCTTTCCACTTCAGTTTCTTTTTATTTTCCTTTCTCTTATCGTTATTTCATGAACCAACACAACATAAGCATTGATTTCAAACATCACGTCATTCTGGATTCGTGTCCTCAGAATGAATCTTGACAACTTTTACAACTTAGATTCATAATTTATCATACTCGTCTGCCTTTGTTCTGACTCTAAATCTTTTACACTATCTCCTTATCTTTGGGAATTACTTTCCCGAAAACAATTGACTGGACTTAAATCAGTTTATTATAATCTCTTGCTCCGTGCCTTTCTTGGTCTTTCACCAGCGGGTGGTCTCTCTCTTAGGAGGGTAAGTGACAAAAACAGTCCTTTTGAGATTCGTCAATCATTTAGAATCTCAAATGATTCCTATATTTCCTTTAGCCAGGCTCTTGCCTCGATTGGGTCAACCTGTTCCTTGGAACTCTGAGAGCTTAGCGACTTAAAGGTCCTGAAAGAATTTCTCACCGCACTGTCTCCTCAGGGTGGTGGTTGGGGATAATAGTCTAAGTTCTTTTTAGACAGGTCCATGAATTGCCGTATAGGAGTACCGTCTCGGGTCTCCTTTCCTTACTCGACTTTCTGTTTCCTTAGTATGAAATGTTTCATCCTACTCCCCATAATTGGGGTCATCTTTTAATTTAAAATCCTCATTTTCCACTCCATTATGTCATGGGTTCCTTCTATCTTGATGGCGACCTCCCTGACTATCACGTTCAGGGTTTGCTCTAAATCTTATTCCTCAAACCATGGCTCTCATCTAAGTTCTCATCCTTACGCTCTTGAACTTTCGGAACCCAAATTCTATAGGAATACCTCATTATTCCTTTATCATCTTTCTCGATATTAATCTTTTATCTAATTGTTAGCTCTCTGCCTTCATTCATAACTTTTTCTGGCACAATATGATCTTTTCCAATAATTTGGGCTGTATTGCAATCTCAAACAGCTTTTCGGTACCGGCTCCGGTTACCTTCACTTCTATTTCCATTTTCTCAAAATCTCTTATAAACTCTCCAAAAGACATTATCAGCTTGAGTTTCCCCTTTTTACTAAGGGCATCAGCCACCATATTGGCTTTCCCCGAATGATAAAGAATCTCCCAATCATTATTCTTGATTAGCTCTAACTGCCTCCTCTGGCATATGTTGAGCTCTTTCTACGTGAAAATGTACTAGAGCACTTATGGCTTAGGTAATTCTCGCACTTCTCTCCATACAAGTAGTGCCTCCAATCTTTAGGGTAAAACTATTGCCACGAGCCTAAGCTCATGAACGGGGATATCGAATTTCATATTACCTTAATTGTCTTGACATGTACGCGATTACCTTACCGTGCTGCATAAGCACGCACCCTAAGCCCTTGTGCGAAGCGTCACTACACTTCACAAAATCTCCTTTTCCATCGGGCAACGCCAGCATAGGGGCCATCACCAACCTCTGCTTCAGTTCTTGAAAGCTGTTCTCGCATTTCTCTGTCCATTCGAACTTCTCAGTCTTACGAGTAAGCCGCGTTAAAGGGGGCTACTATCTTTACAAACTTGAATGAACCTCTGGTAGTGACCGGCCAATCCTACCTCTGGTAGTTGCCCTAACCATGGTCATCAATTCCTCAGTGGTCTTTTATTCATTCTTGTCAGGATCTTCCATGGGATCCTCCTCAGCAACTATCCCTTCTAGGACAACATCCTCAACCGCTATATCCTCAATATGAACATCATCCGATCCCGCGTTAGGACGCTCTATCGGATCCATAATCTGATCTCTAATAAGTAATAAACATCATCGCATTGTTGCTCCTCAACCTTAGGGTTCGGAATCCCGCTACCATATACGATAACGAACTACGCTACTATCACGATATTTATAAGGGTTCCCATAAGGGTTTTAACTGTCAGTACTACGTTAGGTAGCCCGACTATGAACTTGGCAAGAGTTCTTATTATCTTAGTGAACTTATTATCTTAACGTCACATCATCTCTGAGGTTTATAACGCTTAGCTCTAATACCATTTCTGTAACACCCCCAGATCCGGGGTCGGGGATCCGGGTCGTCACGGTCTTTCTTTCCACAATATCACTTCACTTAATTAATAATAATAACCTTATGCTATGACCCCACACTAACACACACCACAACCTATTATAGTCTCAGAGATGAAATTTAAATAAGTACAAGTCTTTGAATCCACAATTTAAAAGTTATTACAACCCAAAATGATTACTTGATAAATTTACAGTTAATTGCCATTACCTGCCACAAGTTATAATTATACATAATTGATTCTCAAAAGTAGATGGTCTGATCTACAATAGATCTACCTCTGCAGCTATAGCAGCTACAACATCAACGGGAAGACGCGGGACGCTTCCCACGCGCTTGCGCTGGGTCTGCTGGAGTCTGGCCATCTTTCCTAACTGTTGTTGTGTGATGAAGAAATAAAGCAAGGGTGAGCAGCAAGCCCACCAAAATAATATGTATAATGATTAACAATATATGAGCCTTCTCATAGTACTCATGAAAGTCTTGGTCAAAAGAAATGAACCAAGTTGATATCTTAATGCGATGAAGTCGCAAAATATTCAGTATATATATATATATATATACTTTTCAAAATATGGGAAGTCCTCTTCCATGCATAATACACACAGAGTTCCAGTTTATAACTGTATATATAAAAAAAATATCGTTGCAAGGTGATCTCATATATCTAACCTTGTCTCAACGTTTTTCCGAAAATCTTTGTCATTCATAAGACAATCATTAACTAGATATAAGTTTAAAAGATGAAGTTACAAGATACCCCAAAATACTTATATCTTTCCCAAATACTACTTGAACTACCCCCGTTCAAGTTATAATCAGTTTCAAAGGTTCATCACATAGATGAGACTACAAGACAAGATTTGAATAGATTCAATCTTTGAAATATCATTATAAATAATGAAGTTACGAGATACTTCATTAAGTCCTGATATATATATCCATATATATATATATATATATATCTCATACATTTCCTGAAAACCTCTGTCATGTAAAGTATGAACAGAGTTGCAATATCCAATGAATTTGGAAGGAAAAGAATTTTGGCATAAACCAGATATCTTGCTGATCAGGCAAAGATACCAATAAGTAACTTTTTCTACTGTAGATGGATGAATTCCTCACCGGTCATCACCCTGGCCGCATTAGGACCTCGCGCTAGACCGTTACCCGGCCACTCACGCGTTGATGGACTGCCACCCAGCCACTTACACTTTGATAGACCGTACCCCGGCCTGTCGCTTATGCCGACTCAATTAGATGGGCTTACTTCCCGAACATTGGGCAAGTAATCAATTCATTTATCAAAACAGCAACCTTGTTGCGAATGTAAAATGCACCACAGAGCTGGATCCCCCAGGTTTTGAGCGAGTATTTAAATCCCCTTTGAAAGGAAGATCTTAAATATAAAAATGAGTCTTGAGGTCCACTCTAACTTTAAAAATCATTTTGAAGACTCGAAAACATTTTTAAGAATGTTTGGAGTACTGCTGATTTATTAAAATAAATCAGTCCCGATATATTAGAAAATATCTGAATATTATTATTTAAATAATATTCCCGTAAAGAATAATCTTTATAAAAATAATTGAAGTAGAAGTTTTAAAACTTATACTTGAAACGAGTATTAAATAACCAAAGATACACTTATATGAAAGTATTATCTTTATTTGAATAATCGAAAATAAGTTTGATTATTAACACCTTATTCTATAATAAAATAAAGAATATATTTCAGTAAAAAGCGGAGTCATAATACATCGAATGAATATTATAAATAATATTCATTAATTAAAATAAAGGAGTCATACATCCTCAAATGAATACCCAAGTAATATTCAATAAATAATATAAAGGAGTCATAAGTCCTCGAATGAATATTCAAGATAATATTCAATAAATAATATAAAGGAGTCATAAGTCCTCGAATGAATATTCAAGATAATATTCATTAATAAAATAAAGTTATCGAATAAACCTTATTCGATTAATAGTTTTGAAAACTATAACCATATATATATATATAAATATATATATATATATAAAATCTACTCGGGATCCTCGACTCCCGGTTTTAGAAAATGTTTTCACCTTTGGGTCCCTATACTAAGGGTATATGCAAATTACTGTTATTCTCTAGCATAGGTATTATCAACTGAACCAACAGATATATATGGCAAGAATACGAAACAGGCATGCATATATATACCATATCAGCATGCTTCAATATATCGCAACATTTGCTAATTAACCAACATGCATCTATCGCAAGATAATGCATATACATATATTCATCACAACAACAGTTAAAACGGGTAGAAAACTTGCCTGAGCGACTGGGGGTTACGAATGGCTCGGGACGAGTCTGGTAACCTATAAGCAACAAGTAAGTTGGAATTAAACCAAAGTCACTTGTAAATCTATACTCTAACCAACTCAGACTCTAACGCTCGTTTTGCGCTTACTGATTTGCTTAAGTCACCCGGGTACCCTCGGCTCCACCATTTTTAATAATTTAACCTTTACGAGTTTTAAGGAGATTCCTTCACGAGTGTCTTACCAACTGCCTAACACACTTACCATAAATGTTTCATACATTAATTAACCCTTTTCGGTCTTTAACCTATGTTTCAAAGTAAGGCGAGGGGAAAAGTTTCGTTCCCGAAACGCCGTTACTTGAAACGGTCGTTTCTCCTAAACCGTGCATCGGAATCGAATGAACTACATATCAAAACGAAGCTCGTCACATGAGCTATCTAAACATGGCAGTGGTCATAATCTAGCAGGGGGTTCTCGGGTCCTAATGTTATGCACAAAAACAGTCTACAGAAAATCGGACGTTACGACGGCTATGTTTACGCGATTTCCCAAATTTAAACCAATTCAAACAACCACAATTTCAACTCCAATTCATAACCCAATCAAACCTCCATCTAAACTACATTACAACAGCCCCCAATCAACTCAATATTACCAATTTATTCATCTAAACCAAGTCAAAAAAAAAGTGACCAAGAACTTCAAATCTAACAAGCATCACTCCTAACTCCAAAATCAACAAAACCACTTACTAAACAAAGCTCTATTATGAGTACACACTCATTACACTAACCCATCATCTAACATTATGAAATCCAAACCAACAAAACTTAATACTAAAGGTTTGAGAAGTTATACCTTCCTTGGAGAGTGGAGAATCAAGAGAATGGCTTGGAATCACCCTTAAAGTCCTTATCCAAGCTTAATCTAAACAAAACTTCAAGAACACAAATTTTATTTCTTGAAAAACACTATTCACCATCTTCTTCCATGATTTATAGAAAAAGATTGGCTTGGAATTAGAAGCTTAAACTTATAGAAAGTATGTAACTATCCATGGGGAAGCTTAGACAATTACCTTGCTAAATAGTAAGTGGTGGAGCTTGGATCTTCATTTTTTTAAGGAATGGATCGAGAGCATGAAGAAGAAGAAGAAGAGAGATTTTTTGTGTTTTGCCTTGTTTTGCTTTTGGTTGGTTGGTTTTTGTTGTTTGATTTAGTCAATTACCTTGTTGCCCTTGAATTTGTGTGGTTCTCATTCAACCACACCTCCTTCCTTCCCATGTCATGCCTACATCACTTTGTGAAGTCATCACCCCTCCTTTGTCCTCTTTCTATTGGTTGGATGACATCATCCCCACTAATCCCTTTGATTAGCTTTTAATTGTTTGCCTAATGACCACTGATCTGTTATACGGTTCGCTTAACTTTCGTTTTCGTTTATCGTTTGAGGGATCATACCCGGGATCTTATTACTTAGGTTCCCTTAACCTTTCTCAATATATTGTATTCCTTCTATGATCCTCTCTTATAATCCTTTAATTTAAATCCTTTTTATCCTGTTACCTTTTTCTCAATTCTTTCCGTATCTAGTGGATTTCCGGGAAAAATCAAAGTGTTCGGATTTGGATTCTGACGATCTTTACATACACTTATATCCCATATAAAGTACTAATAAAATCTCAGAATATCCATATCAGAACCCCTACATAGTGTGGCATGAAAAGTTTTCTCATTCAGCAAAAACACTATTCATAAGGGTTTCAAAAATTTCCAAAAATTGGGGTTATTACATGTTCAGTCTTTCTTTTCAGCTTAACGCATCTGCCACCACATTCGCTTTTCCTGGATGATAGTTTATTGTGCAATCATAGTCTTTGATTAGTTCCAACCATCTTCTCTATCTCATATTAAGCTCCTTTTGCATGAATATGTACTTCAAACTCTTATAATCCGTATAGATCTCACATTTTACTCCATATAAATAATGTCTCCAAATCTTCAAGGCGAATACTATTGCTGCTAGTTCCAAGTGATGAGTAGGATACTTCTGCTCATGAGGTTTCAGTTGTCTAGATGCATATGCAATAACTTTATCATGCTGCATCAAAACACAACCTAATCCCTTATGAGAAGCATCACTATAGAGTACGAAATTTCCTTGATCATCTGGAAGTGACAAAACAGGTGTCGTGATAGTCTCTTCTTCAATTCTCGGAAACCTTCTGCACACTTCTCGTTCCATATAAACTTCCCACTTTTCCTGGTGATTTTTGTCAAAGGTGTCGCAATTTTCAAAAAATCTTGAACAAATCATCGATAATATCCCGCTAATCCCAAGAAACTTCTCACTTCTGTTGGTGTTTTTGGCCTTTCCCAATTCAAAACAGCTTCGATCTTTGCTGGGTCCACTTTGATCCCTTCATTACTTACTACGTGTCCTAAGAATTGAACTTCTTGTAACCAAAACTCACACTTTGAAAACTTGGCATACAGCTTCTTCTTTTTTAAAATTTCCAAAGATATCCTTAGATGCTCTGCATGATCTTCCGCTAACTTTGAGTAGATCAAATATCATCAATAAATACAATTACAAACTTGTCCAGATATTTCTTGAATATTCTGTGCATCAAGTCCATAAATGCTGCTGGGGCATTGATCAATCCAAAAGACATTACTAAGAATTCATAACTTTGGTATATCTTCAGATTTAACCTTCAACTGGTGATATCCGGATCTCAGATCAATCTTAGAGAAATATTTGGCTCCTTTCAGCTGATCGAACAAATATTTGATTCTAGGTAATGGATACTTTTTTCTTGATCGTAAGCTTATTGAGTTCTCGATAGTCGATGCATAACCTCATGCTTCCGTCCTTCTTTTTAACAAATAGTATCGGTGCACCCCATGAGGATACACTGGGTCAAATCACTCCTTTCTCCAATAACTCTTGCAATTGCTTTTCTTCTTTCATTTCAACTGGATCCATTCAATATGGGGCTTTGGATACTGCTTCCATTCCAGGTGCTAAGTCGATCGCAAATTCAATTTCTCTATCTTGAGGAAGTTCTGCTAATTCCTTTGAAACACGTCTGGAAATTCATTTACCACTGGAATGTCTTCCAGTTTTGTTGGCTCCTGACTTCTATCTATCACATATACAATGAAGTGCTCGCATCCTTGTTGCAGTAACTTCTTAGCTTGGATCATCGTTAAAAACTTCTTCATTTGCCTCTGACCTTTAAATATCACCACTTTCTCGTTTGGCGTCTTCAGGATAACTTTCTTATTATGATAGTCTATCTGGGAATCGTGCTTAGATAGCCAGTCCATTACTAAAATAACATCAAACTCTCCTAACTTAAATGGTATCAAGTCAACGTCAAACTTATTTCCAGAAATCTCAATCTCACAGTTTGCACACACTTGGGTAACAGATACACGCTCTTGATTTGCTAATTCCACTGTCATAATTTCACTTAGCAATTCAATTGGACAATTCAGCTTATCAACAAAATCTTGAGAAATAAATGATCGAGTTGCTCCCGAATCTACTAGCACTTTTGTACATAAAGAATTCACAGTAAGCGTACCTGCCATAACATCAGTGTCCATGATAGCATCCTTTACAAAAATGTCATAAACTCTAGCTCTGGGAGGTTCATTCACTGTAAGAGTAGCTCCCATGATTCGTAGTGTATTATTGACCGGAATTGGTGTCTTGCAATCCCTTCTATGTGCCCTGACTTTCCGCACTTGAAATAGGTATACCCAATTGCTGGAACTTTGCCTGCCTGATTCCTGGTAGGCTGATCCTTGTTGGCCGGCTCTCTGGTTGGCTGATTATGGCACTCCCTTGAATAGTGCCCCCTCTGGTTGCATCTGTAGCAGACCACATTCAACTTGTTGCACATTCCTCCATGCTTCTTTCCACATACTTGGCAGTTAGGTAAAGCTGGCCTCTGATGGGTTGGCTGATTCCCAGTGGCTGGACGGTTACCTTGGCCTCCATTACCTGTATTTTGTCAATTAAAATTCCTTCTGGGCCGGAACTTGCCTTTCCTCTGATTGAAATTTGGAAACATCCCTGCTTGGGACTGTCCTTCGTTCCCCTCAAACTTCCTTTTCTTACTTTCCTTCTCCTTTTGAGAGATTTCACTCTCTGTCTCCGCAATCATAGCTTTCTGCACAACTCCTGCATACATATCCAATTCAAATATGGCCACCTTCCCTCGGATCCATGGCTTAAGCCCTTGTTGGAACCTTTTACCTTTCTTCCTATCAGTGTCCACATATGATGGCACAAACCTAGACAACTCCTCAAACTTACTTTCATAATATGCCACTGACATATTCCCCTGCTTTAACTCCAGAAATTTCAATTCCATTTGATCCTGAATAAACTGAGGGAAGTACTTCTCCAAAAATAGCTCCATGAATCTATCCCATGTAACATCATCTATACCTTCCAATACTTTAACAGTTTCCCACCAGTAGGTGGCTTAATTCTTCAGATAGTAACTTGCAAACTCAGTTTTATGCTCCTCTTTCACCTTGACTAAAGCAAATGCCTTCTCAATTTCCTTCTGTTGTGAATATGTTGTGAACTTGATGATTTCATTAACAAAACACCTTAGTATATTTAACTTAGTGAAATATGTAGCACTCGATGGATAAGCAAATATAGTCCCGAAGGATGACTTAATATAGTCCCGACGGATGATGATTTGACATCCATCGAGTGAGTAGCTTATATACCAATAAGTCATGTAGCACATTTCAGCAAACACCTTTGTATAGATTCTGTAGTAGAATATAAGTCATGTTGACTTTAATTAGATATGCAGAATAAGTTGATTAATTGTACATAGATGGTCTTGTTATTCTGCATAAATGAAATGAAGTCAAGTACTAAATAGCTACCTGACGGATGATCAACAAAGCTACCCGACGGATGATCAACAAGACAACCCGACGGATGATCATGTACCCGACGGATCATAAATTCAAACATCTGTTGACAGTGACAACACAGTCACATGCGTCGAGTGTATGCAAAAGGAATGTGGAAGCCTATTCAACTAGGTTTTTGAGAACAAAGAAGCATTGCCATTTCCATGCTATTATGAAGATATTCAAAGATGCTGGAATAAAGTAGTGAAGCAGCATAGTATTAGACTTGATAGATTTTGTTTTATTATCTTGTCTTATTACTGTGTAATCTTGGTGATATATAAACCAAGAGTAGAAAATAGAACAACAACAAGACTAAGCAAGTATTTTTCAGAGAAACAATTGTAAGCTGAATCCTTTAGCATTTCTCTATAAGTTTAGTTGTTCTTGTTTGTAAGAAGCTGTAAGCTATTCAAGCTTCACAGATTTCTCTTGATATATATATATATATATATATATATATATATATATATATATATATATATATATATATATATATATATATATATATCTCTGGTGGATACATTCAAATCCACCAGAAAGTTTTAAAGACTTGTGTTTTTATTACTCTGTGTTTTGATTCATATTTAACTTGTCATTCCGCACTTTGCAAATCAAAACACTGTCATATATATTTTAAGTTAGAACATTTTATAATTTAGAAAAAAAGTTTCAAGAATTCCATTCAACCCCCCTTCTGTAATTCTTGTTGCATTGTTAGGGACTAACAATTGGTATTAGAGCAAGCTCTTGAAGAACAAAGAGTTTAAAGATCACAACAAACAGCAAGATGAACAAGAAGGATGTTGGAGTCAAGATTCCTTTTCTGGACAATGACAATTACCATCACTGGAAGGTAAAGATGCATCTTCATTTAATTTCTCAAGATGAGGCCTATTTGGATTTTATAGAGACAGGCCCTCATGTACCAATGAGAGCTGCAACTGGAAATGAGCCATCAGTTCCCAAGCCAAGGCATGAATGGTCAGATCCTGATATTGAACAAGTTAGGAAAGACAAGAAGGCCATGAATATTCTGTTTAATGGAGTTGATGGTGACATGTTTGACAACATCATCAATTGCAAAACTGCCAAGGAAATTTGGGATACAATTCAGATTATCTATGATGGCACTGAACAAGTTAGAGAAAACAAGATATAGTTACTAATTCAGCAATATGAGTATTTCCACTTTGAAGAAGGTGAAACTCTCACCGATATCTTTAGTAGATTTCAAAAGCTACTAAATGCTTTAAAGCTGCATGGAAGATTCTACCAAACCAAAGATTCTAACCTCAAATTTTTGAGATCCCTACCAAAAGAATGGAAACCAATGACAGTCTCCTTGAGAAACTCAAGAGAATACAAGGAGTTTACACTAGAGAGACTGTATGGCATTCTAAAGACTTATGAGCTTGAAATAGAGCAAGATGAAAGAATGGAGAAAGGGAGAAAGAAAGGAGGATCCATTGCACTAGTTGCTGAGTTAGAAAAAGAGAAGGAGATGAAGATAGAAGCTGTTGAGTCTACTTCAAAGGTCTGTGAAAACAAGGGCAAGGGGCTGGTAGCAGAAAATGAAGATTCTTTGAACCAAGATGATATGGATGACATTTATGAACATCAAGCATTTCTTTCTAGAAGATTTTCCAAGCTCAAGTTCAAGAAGAACTTTGGAGCAGCTAAGCCAAATAGAAATATGGTGGATAAATCAAAATTCAAATGTTTCAAATGTGGCTTGGCAGGGCACTTTGCCAGTTAGTGTAGAAAGTCAGATTCCAGCAAGAAGAAGCTTGAGCCTGTGGATTATAAACAGAAATATTTTGAGTTGCTCAAACAAAAGGAAAGGGCTTTCATTACACAAGAAAATGACTGGACAGCAGATGGTCTGGATGAGGATGAGGATGTTAGCTATGTCAATCTAGCCCTAATGGCCAAGTCTGATGAAACAGAGACAAGTTCTTCAAGTAATCAGGTAATCACCACTAACCTTGCACATTTATCTAAAGCTGAGTGTAATGATGCAATAAATGACATGTCTACGGAATTATATCATTTGCGTGTTACTATTAAGTCTCTCATTAAGGAAAATGATAAAATCAAAGAAAACAATTTGTTTTTAAGTGAGAGGAATAATGTGTTAGAGTCTCAGTTTATTGAATTTGAAAAATTGAGAATTGAGTGTAAAATTGCTAAGGATGAATTAACTGAGTCCTTGAAGAAAGAAGAGATCTTGAAGAAGCAGCTTGAACGAGAACATGAGGTGATTAAGGCATGGAAAACATCTAGAGATGTTCATGCTCAAATCACCAAAGTTCAAGGTATTGAGTCCTTTTATGATGCAGCCTGGAAGAAGGATAAGGAGAAGCTATAATCCAATTTGGTTGAAGGATTGCTAACAGATGTGGACTCGACGGATGATGAGAGTCATCCGTCGGATAACCAAAAGGACTATCCGTCGAGTGACATAAATCCTAATCCTTCGGCTATAAGCAAACCTGTAAGTAAAGCTAAACTTGCCAAGTTAAATGAAAAATATGGTTCAGTTTCCAAAAACTTCATTTCAGGAGAATCTAGTCAAGTGAGGAAGGAGAAGAAATTGAATGTTGGACATCTGCCTATCAAGCAATTGGATGACAGACTAGAAAAGATTGAGGTTAAAACAGAGGCTAAAAAGAAAAACAAAGAAATTGTAAAGTAGGGATTAACAAACATAAAAACTACACACCTGATAAATATGCTCCAAGAAAAATCTGTGTTAAGTGTGGTAGTGTAAATCATCTATCTGTTAATTACAAAACTGCCATGCCTACTCCCATATCTGTGCCACCTCCTTTTCCCAACATGAATGCCATGCATTCTATACCTATGAATTTTATGTCTACACAGAATATGAATGCACAATTTGCTAATATGCCATTTGCACCTAATCCTTATTATGCTGCATTCAGTATGCCTCAAATGCCATTTAGCATGCCCTACTGGAATAACATGTTTACAAATAGCATGCCATTTCCTGTTAATCAAAATGTGCGTGATAATTCTATTGTAATGAATGGTTTCAAAGGTCCAACTCAAATGACTAAGGATGAATCTGATATCCCCAAGTCAAATGAGATCAAACCTAAGAAACAGAAGAAGAAAGCTAACAAGGCAGGACCCAAGGAAACTTGGGTACCAAAATCAACTTGATTTGATTTTGATGTGTGCAGGGAAACAGAAATAATCTATGGTACTTGGATAGTGGTTGTTCAAGACACATGACAAGTGATTCTACCCTGCTCACAGAGTTCAAGGAGAGAGCTGGCCCAAGTATTACATTTGGAGATGACGGCGAGGGTTATACTATGGGATATGGCTTGATTTCAAAAGACAATGTCATCATTGAGGAGGTTGCCTTAGTGGATGGTCTCAAGCACAATTTGTTGAGTATCAGCCAACTGTGTGATAAAGGCAATTCAGTGACCTTCAACTCAGAAGCCTGTGTTGTGACAAACAAGAGAAGCAACAAAGTGGTTCTCACTGGAGTGAGAAAAGGAAATGTGTACCTAGCTGACTTCAACTCATCAAATACAGAATATGTTACTTGTCTTCTTAGTAAAGCAAGTCAAGATGAAAGTTGGCTTTGGCACAAGAAGCTATCCCATCTAAACTTCAAGACCATGAATGAACTTGTAAAGAAAGAACTGGTTAGAGGCATTCCTCAAGTGGAGTTTTCTAAGGATGGACTGTGTGATGCTTTCCAAAAGGGAAAGCAGATTAAAGCATCATTCAGAAAGAAGCCTGACTCAACAATTGAAGAACCTTTACAACTGCTACATATGGATTTGTTTGGACTAGTCAATGTATTGTCCATCTCAAGGAAAAGATTTTTCCTAGTAATTGTAGATGATTTCTCAAAGTTCTTTTGGACATATTTCCTTAAGTCCAAAGATGAGGCTAGTGAAATCATCATCAATCATATAAGGCAAGTCAACAATCATACTGATTTCAAAGTTAGAAGAATCAGGAGTGACAATGGAACTGAGTTCAAGAATTCTATCATGAGAGCATTCTGTGAAGAAAATGGGATTTTGCATGAGTTTCCAGCAGCAAGAACTCCACAACAAAATTGAGTGGTAGAAAGAAAGAACAGATAACTTATTGAAGCTGCTAGGACAATGCTTGAAGAATCTAAGTTACCAACATATTTCTGGACTGAAGCTGTAGATAATGCATGCTACACTCAGAATATTTTTCTGGTTAATCAAGCAAAATGCATGACTCCCTATCAATTGTTCAAGAATAAGAAGTCAACTCTAAATTTTCTTTATGTCTTTGGCTGCAAATATTATATCTTGAGAAATCAAACTGATCAGAATGGAAAGTTTGATGCTAAAGCAGATGAAGGAATTTTTGTTGGATATGTTGTTGGTAAAGCATATAGAGTCTACAATCTGAGAACCAACATTGTTGTGGAATCAATACATGTTGTGTTTGATGATAAAAAGATTGAAGGACTACAAGATGGAGATTACCATGAAAGCCTCAAATTTGACAATGTGGAGATGGTTAGTGATGACAGTGATGATGAAAGTGATCAAGAAATAGTATCAAAGGATAATGCAGAAAATTCTACTACCAATGAAGCACAAAATTCAACATTTGTTGAGTTGCAAAATGCTTCATCCGTCGGGAGACAATCTGCTTTATCCGTCGGGAGACAACCAGCTTCATCCATCGGTACTAAAAATTCACCATCAGTCGGGTCATCAAAAGAAGCTGAAAGTCAGAATAGATCACTTACAGAAAGTTCCCCTTTCTCAAATCAAAGATCCATTAACTTAGGGGGAGTTTCTTATAATCAAAACTCAATTACACATCAAGAAAACAATTAGGCCTCTTCATCTAGAGCTAATCTACCTCAACAAAGGAAATGGACAAAGGATCAGCCCTTTGAGCTCATCATTGGTGATGTATCTTCTAGAGTTCAAACAAGGAGAGTGTAATAACCCCAAAATTTTCAACTTTTTGTAACCCTTGTGAATAGTGTTTTAGCTGAATGAAGAAACTTTTCACGCCACACTATGTGGGGGTTCTGTTATGGATATTCTGGGATATTATTAGTACTCTATGAAGTATATAAGTGTATATAAAGATCGTCAGAATCCAATTCCGAACACTTTGGTTTTTCCCGGAAATCCACAAGATACGGAGAGAATTGAGTATAAGGCAACAAGATAAAAAGGATTTAAATTAAAGGATTATAATAGAGGATCATAAAAAGGAATATAATGTATTGAGAAAGGTTAAGGGAACCTAAGTAATAAGATCCCGGGTATGATCCTTCAGACGATAAACGAGAACGAAAGTTAAGTGAACCGTATAACAGATCAGCGGTCATTAGGCAAACGATTAGGAAGTTAATCAAAGGGATTAGTGGGAATGATGTCATCCAACCAATAAAAAGAGGACAAGGAAGGGAGGATGACATCATGAGGATGACATAAGCATGACATGGGAAGGAAGGAGGTGTGGTGGCTTTGTAACCACACAAATTCAAGGGCAAGAAGGTAATTGACTAAATCAAATACAAAACTACAACCAACCAAGCCAAATAATTCATTCTTCATCAAAACAAAAAGAAACCAAGGCATTAGTTCTTCATTGCTCTCGGCTTTTTCACTTTTTAAAGGCAAGATTTTTCAAAATCCAAGATCCAAGCTTCCTAAATTGGTGAGTAAATTCCCTAATCATCTTCATGCTTAGTTAGGGCTATATCATGAGTTTAAGCCATTAATTCCTTCTCAATCTTCTTCATTTAATCAAAGAAGAAGACTATGAATAGTGTTTTCAAGTTCTTTAACTTGAAGTTTTCTTGTTTTTCTTGAAGATCCAAGCTTTCCTAAGACTTCTCAAAGCTTCTTAAGGCTTCCTAGCTCCTCCCACCACTTCAAGGAAGGTATACCATCTCCAAACCCTAGATTCCTATATATTATAAGATAATTTTGATTAGTAGGATGATATTGTAGCTTGTTTTTGTGATTAGAGTTTGGGATTTGAAATGGTAGTGAAATGGAATGGTAAATGTTGAGGTTTTGATGAAAAGAACTTAAGTATGGTTAAATTAAGCTTAGGCATAAGTATAAATGATTAAATTGAATTGGTTGGGGTTGTTATGATGTGATAAGGATGGAGGTTGGTTGTATGTTGGATTTGAGGTTGAATTGGGAGGGTTTTGAATGGTTTAAAATATTGGAAATCGCGTAAACATAGCCGTCGTAACGTCCGATTTTCTTTGGACTGTTTTTGTGCATAGCATTAGGACCCGAGAACCCCCTGCTAGAATATGACCACTGCCATTTTTAGATAGCTCATGTTACGAGCTTCGTTTCGATATGTAGTTCGTTCGATTCCGATGCACGGTTTAGGAGAAACGACCGTTTCAAGTAACGGCGTTTCGCGAACGAAACTTTTTCCCTCGCCTTACTTTGAAACATAGGTTAAAGACCAAAAAGGGTTAATTAATGTATGAAACATTTATGGTAAGTGTGTTAGGCAGTTGGTAAGACACTCACGAAGGAATCGCTTTAAAACTCGTAAAGGTTAAATTATTAAAAATGGTGGAGCCGAGGGTACCCGAGTGACTTAAGCGAATCAGTGAGCGCAAAACAAGCGTTAGAATCTAAGTTAGTTAAAGTATAGATTTACAAGTGACTTTGGTTTAATTCCAACTTACTTGTTGTTTATAGGTTATCAGACTCGTCCCGAGCTTTTCTCACCCCCAAGTCGCTCAGGCAAGTTTTCTACCCGTTATACTGTTGTTGTGATGAATATGTGTATATGCATGATCTTGCGATAAATGCATATTGGTTATTAGCAAATTCTTGCGTTATATTGTAGCATGTGATATGGTATATATGCATGCCTATTTCATATTCTTGATTTATATATCTGTTGGTTCAAATGCTTATAGTTGCATAATACCTATGCTAGAGGATAGCGGTAACTTGCATATACCCTTAGTATAGGGACCCAAAGGTGAAAATATTTTCTAAAACCGGGAGTCGAGGATCCCGAGTAGATTTTGTATATATGGATATATATATATATATATACTTATATATATATATGGTCATAGTTTTCAAAACTATTAATCGAATAAGGTTTATTCGATTACTTTAACTTTATTTTATTATTGAATATTATTTCGAATATTATTCGAAGGCGTATGACTCCTTTATATTAAATGAATATTATTTTGAATATTCATTCGAGGACTTATGACTCCTTTTATTTATTTATCTGAATATTATTTGAATATTCATTCGAGGACTTATGACTCCTTTTATTTATTTATCTGAATATTATTTGAATATTCATTCGAGGGCTTATGACTCTTTTATATTATTTATTGAATATTATTTGAATATTCATTCGAGGGCTTATGACTCAGTTTATATTATTTAATGAATATTATTTGAATATTCATTTGAGGATCTATGACTCCGATTATTTGCTGAGGTATATTCTTTATTTTATTAAAGAATAAGGTGTCAATAATCAAACTTATTTTCGATTATTCAAATAAAGATAGTACTTTCATATAAGTATATCTTTGATTATTTAATACTCGTTTCAAGTATAAGTTTTAATACTTCTACTTCAATTATTTTTATAAAGATTATTCTTTATGGGAATATTATTTAAATAATAATATTCAGTCATTTTCTAAATATTCTGGGGACTGATTTACTGCATTAAATCAGCTTTACTCCAAACACTCTATAAAGTGTTTTCGAGTCTTCAAAATGATTTTTAAAAGTTAGAGCGGATCCCAAAAACTCATTTTTATATTTAAGATCTTCCTTTTTAAGGGGATTTAAATACTCGCTCAAAACCTGAGGGATCCTGCTCTGTGGTGTATTTTATATTCGCAACAAGGTTGCAGTTTTGGTAAATGAATTGATTACTTACCCAACGTTCGGGAAGTAAGTCCATCTATTGAGTCGGCATAAGCAACATGGGCTCAGTGGGCGTCCATGATAGTGTAAGTGGCTCAGTGGGAGTCCATCAAATGCATAAGTGGCTGAGTGGCAGTCCAGCATAAGGTCCTATTGAGACCAGGGTGATGACCAGTGGGGAATTCGTCCATCTACTAGTAGAAAAGGTTACTTATGGGTATCTTTGCCTGATCAGCAAGATATCTGGTTTATGCCAAAATTCTTTTCCTTTCCAAATTTATTGGATATTGCAACTCTGTTCATACTTTACATGACAGAGGTTTTCAGGAAATTGTATAAAGAAGATGTATATGTGGATATATATATATATATATATATATCAGAACTTAATGAAGTATATCATGACTTCATTTCCTTTAATAATATTTCAAAGATTTAATCTATTCAAATCTTATTTTGTAGTCTCATCTATGTGATGAACTGTTGAAAACTCTTTATACTTTGAACAGTGGTAGTTCAAGTAGTTTTATAGATGATATAAGTGTAGTGAAGTATTTGGTAACTTCATTTCTTGTTTTTACTTATATCTAGTTAGTAATTATCTTACACTTGATAAAAGATTTTAGTAAGTATCCATTTAGATACTTATATTATTGTTATCACTATATATTATCTTGCGAGCTGTAAGGCTCACTCTTGCTTTATTTCTTCATCACACAACAACAGTTAGGAAAGATGGCCAGACTCCAGCAGACCCAGCGCAAGCGCGTGGGAAGCATCCCGCGTCTTCCCGATGATGTTGTAGCTGCTATAGCTGCAGAGGTAGATCTATTGTAGATCAGACCATCTACTTTTGAGAATCAATTATGTATAATTATAACTTGTGGCAGATAATGGCAATTAACTGTAAATTTATCAAGTAATCGTTTTGGGTTGTAATAACATTTAAATTGTGGACTCAAAGACTTGTACTTATTTCAATTTCATCTCTGAGACTATAACGGGTTGTGGTGTGTGTTAGTGTGGGGTCACAGCATAAGGTTATTATTATTAATTAAGTGAAGTGATATTGTGGAAAGAAAGACCGTGACAACCCGGATCCCCGACCCCGGATCTGGGGGTGTTACAGAAATGGTATCAGAGCTAAGCGTTATAAACCTCAGAGATGATGCGTCGATATAATAACAAACTCACAAAGATAATAAGAACTCTTGCCAAGTTCATGGTCGGACTACTTAAAGTAGTGCTGACAGTTAAAACTCTTACGGGAACCCTTATAAGTATCATGATAGTAACTTAGCTCGTTTAATGTGTAGGCGCCTGAGATAGAGGACCCTGAGATGTTCGAGCGCGAGCATGATGAGGCATTGCTAGATGTTGAGGATCAGGAGGAGCCTGAGATGGAGGAGGATGAGGAGGACCCCTCAGAGGAGCCTGAGACGGAGGTCATTGCTATTTCAGATGAGGAGGACCCCTCAGAGGAGTCAGAGACAGAGGTTATTGCTATTCCAGATGAGGAGGACCCGGATGAGGTCCCAGTAGCTGAGGAGCGTGTTGGACCTATGGTAGTGTATGCTGGTACCCCATTACCCACACTTCCGGTGGTCAGAGCCCCTACCCCTCTACCACTATCTTGGATTCCTGATGATGACAGCTCAGAGACCCATACTTCTGAGCCTAGGCAGACCGAGGAGGCACCCTCAGCGGCTCCGGATTCACCACCTCTTGACCCTGCCCACAGGCAGTCTTCGTTAGCACATGGATATGTTCAGGATGTTCTGAGGACCCGAGTGGCTGTTGCCGAGGGCCGACTAGATGAGGCCAGGAGGGAGTTGGATGCAGAGAGGGCGGGTAGGCGTACCCGAGCTTATGAGACTAGGGCTTCTATACCCCGATCCTTGAGGAGGGAGCTTACGGGGATAGAGCTCACGTCCCGAGCGAGACTCAGATCTCTCCAGGGGGACAGGCATGGTAGGATCTCCAGGCGGCAGGCCGACTATATCTTCCGTCGTGCGATGGAAAGGGTTTGGGAGCTGACCCGCTCCGGTGTGTGATTCAGGATTGATGACGAAATAGTCTAGTTGTCTAGTTAGCCGAGGCCTTAGTAAGAGCCAATTTTCCGGGATAGTTGACTTGTATATAACATCCCTTTTTCTGACTAGACAGATAGACTCTTGTGTATCACTTTTGGGACAGATGACTGTAGCACTGTTGTACTTTTGACCAGATCAAACTATGTATTTCTCGCATTATGTATATATTTGTTTCCTTTCGGTTCAGTTCCATAGTGACGGGATCACTGTTTTTATCATTATTATTACTGCACTTCGTATTAGAACTTTCTTAAAATAATAGAATTGCGATATACGTTCTCCCCATTATAAGAGCTGTGCAAGGCACAATGTTGTATATGATTGTGACCTAACGTTGAATTTTCCCAATAATTGTTTTTATTATTATCAGAATCATGCCGCCAAGAAAGATTGGAACTAGGGCGAACCCTGGATCTGAGGACCAGGGAAGCCATAATCAGGACAATAGAAACCAAGAATACAATGAAGAGGAAGATGAGGATTATGTGGAACAGGATGACTCCCTGTATGAAGAGGAGGAGGAAACATATGATGTTGAGGGATTTGAGATAGAGGCTGAAGAAGGAGAAACCGAGGTTGAGCAACCAGTACCAAACCCAGGCATGGATCCCATGGGCCAGTTCATGCAACTCCTAAGGCAGAATTTGGAACGTCAACCCAACCCACCCCCTCAAGGAAATAACAATACTGTGGCAAACTCTTTCAGGGCTTTTAAGTCCCTTAAGCCCCCTGAGTTCCACGGATCAGCCGACCCAGTTGAGGCAAAGGCATGGTTAAAGGAAATGGAGAAATATTTTGAGATTTTGAGTACCGAGGAGGCACAGAAGACTGTATTTGCTACCTACCTTCTGAAAGGAGAAGCTAACTACTGGTGGGAGGCCAAGAAAAACATGGAGACAGATGCTATTATAACCTGGGAGAGATTTAGTCAGTTGTTTCTGGGAAAGTATTTCCCGAGGTTTATGGAAAACCAGATGCAGCTCAAGTTCTTGGAGCTAAAGCAGAATAACTTGTCTGTAGCAGAGTACGAGGCGAAATTTACTGAGTTATCAAGGTTTGTGCCGGAGTTTGTGAGCACCGAGGAAAAGAAAGCTAGGAGGTTTCAGCAGGGACTGAAACCGTGGATTCAGAATAGGGTGGCAATCCTTGAGCTTACGGACTATGCCACTCTGGTGCAAAAGGCAACGATTGTAGAAGTCGGAAGTGAACAGATGCAGAAGGAAAGAGAGAAGAAAGGAATAAAGAGGAAAAGTATAAGCACGGGTGGAGGTTCCGCAGGAGGGAGCTTCCCAACTAGATTTAATCGAGGAGCAGTGTCCCTACCAGGAAGGAACACTGGGTTTAAGCGGCCAATGAGTGTGAGTGTGAGCCAGGGCGGCCAGAAGTCAAGAATGTCCTATTCCAACCAGTCTCGACCCCCATTGCCAGCCTGTAACATATGTGGAAGGAATCACACTGGGGAGTGTAAAGGAAAGCCAGTAACCTGCTTTAAGTGCGGTCGGGAAGGCCACTATTCAACTAAGTGCCCATCATCAATCCCTGCCGTCATTCCAACCACCACTTGTCATCAGTGTGGACGCCCGGGTCATTGGAAGAGGGAATGCCCAATGAACAAACCAGCAGCTTCGGGAGCAAGCAGGGCTGCTTCTAATAAGCCACCTACTGCGAGGACTTTCAACATGACAGTCCAGGATGCTATGAAAGATACAGATGTGATAGCAGGTACCCTTTCTCTAAATTCAGTCAGTGCAAATGTTTTATTTGATTCGGGAGCAACTAAATCTTTTATATCAAAGGACCTTGCGCGTAAGTTAAGACTTAAGGCTGAACCCTTGATAGAACCCTTGCAAGTAGAAATAGCCAATCAGGAAATTATTCCTGTTAACCAGATTCACCCCGCCTGTGAGATAGGCATAGGGGAGCAATCCTTTAGTGTTGATCTGATTCCTTTTAAATTAGGGGAGTTTGATGTAATTTTGGGAATGGACTGGCTATCTAGCAACGATGCTCACATAGACTGTAAAGGGAAGAAAGTTAAGTTAAATGTCCTAGGGAAGAAAGAAGTTATATTTAGAGGAAAGAGGCAGACGCAGAAATTTTTGACTATGGCCCAGGCCAAAAGGATGCTACGAAAAGGAAGTGAGGCTTACCTAGCCTATGTGGTGGACATGCAGAAGGAGGTGCCCAACTTACAAGATATTCCAGTAGTCAACGAATTTGAAGATGTATTCCCACAAGACCTTCCGGGATTACCACCCGATAGAGTGATTGAATTTGCTATTGAGTTGACCCCAGGGACGGTGCCAGTTTCAAAAGCACCTTACCGGTTAGCCCCGTTAGAAATGAAGGAATTAGCTATCCAATTGCAGGAACTCTTGGATAAGGGTATGATAAGACCCAGTGTGTCTCCATGGGGAGCACCAGTTTTATTTGTTAAGAAGAAAGATGGGAGCATGAGGCTGTGCATAGACTATCGAGAGTTGAACAAGCTAACCATAAAGAACAGGTACCCATTACCTAGAATAGACGATCTGTTCGACCAGCTAAAGGATGCTGTTTATTTTTCCAAGATCGACCTGAGAACTGGATATCACCAACTAAAGATTAAACCCGAAGATATTTCCAAGACAGCGTTCCGTACCAGGTATGGGCATTATGAGTTCTTGGTAATGTCCTTTGGATTAACCAACGCCCCAGCGGCTTTCATGGATTTAATGAATAGAGTATTTAAGAAGTACTTGGACAAATGTGTGATAGTTTTTATTGATGATATTTTGATCTACTCAAGGACTGAGACAGAACATGCAGAGCATTTGAGGATAGCTCTAGGAATACTCAGAGAAGAGCAGTTGTATGCCAAATTCTCGAAGTGTGAATTCTGGCGGAATGAAGTACAGTTTTTAGGACATGTGATAAATAAAGAAGGAGTATTGGTCGACCCCTCCAAGATAGAGGCAGTCTCAAATTGGGAAAGGCCAACCACACCCACAGAGGTAAGGAGTTTCATAGGATTGGCCGGCTACTATCGTAGATTTGTACAGGATTTTGCGAAGATCGCAGCCCCTCTGACACGACTTACTCGTAAGACAGAGAAGTTTGAATGGACGCAGAAATGTGAGAACAGTTTTCAAGAATTAAAGAAAAGGTTGATAACGGCTCCGGTGTTGGCATTGCCGGACGGAAAAGGAGATTTTGTGATATATAGTGACGCGTCGCACAAAGGATTAGGATGTGTGCTTATGCAGCACGGTAAAGTGATTGCGTATGCGTCGAGACAACGGAAGGAATACGAGATTAGATATCCTACTCATGACCTTGAGCTCGCGGCAATAGTATTCGCCTTAAAAATTTGGAGGCACTACTTGTATGGAGAGAAGTGCGAGATTTTCACAGACCATAAGAGCCTCAAGTACATATTTACGCAGAAAGAGCTCAACATGTGCCAGAGGAGATGGTTAGAACTAATCAAGGACTATGATTGTGAGATTCTCTATCATCCAGGGAAAGCCAATGTGGTGGCTGATGCCCTTAGTAGAAAGGAAAGACTCAGAATGATAACGACTTCAGAAGAATTGATAAGGGATTTTGAGAAAATGGAAATAGAAGTAAAGGTAACCGGAACCGGAACTGAAAAGCTTTTTGAGATCTCAATGCAGCCAGAGTTATTGGAAAAGATCAGATTATGCCAAGAGAAAATAATGAATGAAGGCAGAGAGTCAATGACTGGAGAGGAGATCCATACTGAGAAAGATGATAAAGGGATAATGAGGTACTCCTACCGGATTTGGGTTCCAAATGTTCAAGAGCTTAAAGATGAGATTTTGGATGAAAGCCATAGTTCAAGGTATTCCATTCACCCGGGAAGTACCAAGATGTATAGGGATTTGAAGGAATATTACTGGTGGCCCAACATGAAGAGGGACGTAGCAGAATGGGTAAACAAATGTTTGACTTGCCAAAGGGTAAAGGCAGAGCACCAAAGACCCAGTGGACTCTTACGACCCCTGGAGATTCCCGAATGGAAATGGGAACAGATAGCGATGGATTTTGTTGTAGGCTTGCCAAGGACGAAAGCCAATCACGACGCCATTTGGGTAATTATAGACCGACTGACAAAGTCAGCTCATTTCATTCTTATTAATGAGAGATACACAGTCGATAGACTGGTGGACATTTACCTTAAGGAAATAGTGACGCGACATGGAGTCCCAGCGTCCATTGTCTCAGACCGAGACCCCAGGTTCAACTCCAGATTTTGGAGGAGCTTTCAGGAATGTGCGGGGACCAAGTTAAATATGAGTACCGCGTACCATCCCCAGACGGATGGACAGAGTGAAAGGACCATCCAGACACTAGAGGATATGTTGAGAGTCTGTGCAATAGACCTTAAAGGAAGTTGGGATGATCACTTGCCGTTGATCGAGTTTTCTTATAACAATAGCTTTCATGCTAGCATCGGAATGCCGCCTTATGAAACCCTGTACGGAAGAAGGTGTCGATCTCCCTTATACTGGGATGAAGTAGGAGAGCGGAAGATGCTCGGACCCGAAGTGGTCCAAAGGACCAAAGATATAGTGGATCTTATCAGAGGGCGACTTGTAGCAGCCCAAGACAGACAGAAGAAATATGCAGACCTAGCCCGAAAGGACAAGGAATATGAAGCAGGGGACTTAGTACTGTTGAAAGTATCCCCTTGGAAGGGATTAATGAGATTCGGAAAGAAAGGAAAACTAAGCCCAAGATACATTGGACCTTTTGAGATATTAAGACGGATTGGAAAGTTAGCTTACGAGCTAGCCCTACCCCCTAATTTGCAACAAGTTCATAATGTGTTCCATGTGTCAATGCTAAGGAGGTATCATCGGGATGCCAGGCACATAGTGGAGTACGAGCAGGTGGATATGCAGCCAGATCTAACTTACGTGGAGAAGCCAGTAAGGATTATGGATAAGAAGGAGCAGGTGCTTCGGAACAAAGTGATCAAGCTAGTCAGAGTACTATGGCAGAATCATAATGTGGAAGAATCAACTTGGGAACTAGAGAGCACAATGCTAGAAAAGTACCCCCATTTGTTTTCTGTTTGATTCCGGGACGGAATCCTTTTAAGGAGGGGAGACTGTAATAACCCCAAAATTTTCAACTTTTTGTAACCCTTGTGAATAGTGTTTTAGCTGAATGAAGAAACTTTTCATGCCACACTATGTGGGGGTTCTGTTATGGATATTCTGGGATATTATTAGTACTCTATGAAGTATATAAGTGTATGTAAAGATCGTCAGAATCCAATTCCGAACACTTTGGTTTTTCCCGGAAATCCACAAGATACGGAGAGAATTGAGTATAAGGCAACAGGATAAAAAGGATTTAAATTAAAGGATTATAATAGAGGATCATAAAAAGGAATATAATGTATTGAGAAAGGTTAAGGGAACCTAAGTAATAAGATCCCGGGTATGATCCTTCAAACGATAAACGAGAACGAAAGTTAAGCGAACCGTATAACAGATCAGCGGTCATTAGGCAAACGATTAGGAAGTTAATCAAAGGGATTAGTGGGAATGATGTCATCCAACCAATAGAAAGAGGACAAGGAAGGGAGGATGACATCATGAGGATGACATAAGCATGACATGGGAAGGAAGGAGGTGTGGTGGCTTTGTAACCACACAAATTCAAGGGCAAGAAGGTAATTGACTAAATCAAATACAAAACTACAACCAACCAAGCCAAATAATTCATTCTTCATCAAAACAAAAAGAAACCAAGGCATTAGTTCTTCATTGCTCTCGGCTTTTTCACTTTTTAAAGGCAAGATTTTTCAAAATCCAAGATCCAAGCTTCCTAAATTGGTGAGTAAATTCCCTAATCATCTTCATGCTTAGTTAGGGCTATATCATGAGTTTAAGCCATTAATTCCTTCTCAATCTTCTTCATTTAATCAAAGAAGAAGACTATGAATAGTGTTTTCAAGTTCTTTAACTTGAAGTTTTCTTGTTTTTCTTGAAGATCCAAGCTTTCCTAAGACTTCTCAAAGCTTCTTAAGGCTTCCTAGCTCCTCCCACCACTTCAAGGAAGGTATACCATCTCCAAACCCTAGATTCCTATATATTATAAGATGATTTTGATTAGTAGGATGATATTGTAGCTTGTTGTTGTGATTAGAGTTTGGGATTTGAAATGGTAGTGAAATGGAATGGTAAATGTTGAGGTTTTGATGAAAAGAACTTATGTATGGTTAAATTAAGCTTAGGCATAAGTATAAATGATTAAATTGAATTGGTTGGGGTTGTTATGATGTGATAAGGATGGAGGTTGGTTGTATGTTGGATTTGAGGTTGAATTGGGAGGGTTTTGAATGGTTTAAAATATTGGAAATCGCGTAAACATAGCCGTCGTAACGTCCGATTTTCTTTGGACTGTTTTTGTGCATAGCATTAGGACCCGAGAACCCCCTGCTAGAATATGACCACTGCCATGTTTAGATAGCTCATGTTACGAGCTTCGTTTCGATATGTAGTTCGTTCGATTCCGATGCACGGTTTAGGAGAAACGACCGTTTCAAGTAACGGCGTTTCGCGAACGAAACTTTTTCCCTCGCCTTACTTTGAAACATAGGTTAAAGACAAAAAAGGGTTAATTAATGTATGAAACATTTATGGTAAGTGTGTTAGGCAGTTGGTAAGACACTCGCGAAGGAATCGCTTTAAAACTCGTAAAGGTTAAATTATTAAAAATGGTGGAGCCGAGGGTATCCGAGTGACTTAAGCGAATCAGTGAGCGCAAAACAAGCGTTAGAATCTAAGTTAGTTAAAGTATAGATTTACAAGTGACTTTGGTTTAATTCCAACTTACTTGTTGTTTATAGGTTATCAGACTCGTCCCGAGCCTTTCTCACCCCCAAGTCGCTCAGGCAAGTTTTCTACCCGTTATACTGTTGTTGTGATGAATATGTGTATATGCATGATCTTGCGATAAATGCATATTGGTTATTAGCAAATTCTTGCGTTATATTGTAGCATGTGATATGGTATATATGCATGCCTGTTTCATATTCTTGATTTATATATCTGTTGGTTCAAATGCTTATAGTTGCATAATACCTATCCTAGAGGATAGCGGTAACTTGCATATACCCTTAGTATAGGGACCCAAAGGTGAAAATATTTTCTAAAACCGGGAGTCGAGGATCCCGAGTAGATTTTGTATATATGGATATATATATATATATATATATATATATACTTATATATATATATATGGTCATAGTTTTCAAAACTATTAATCGAATAAGGTTTATTCGATTACTTTAACTTTATTTTATTATTGAATATTATTTCGAATATTATTCGAAGGCGTATGACTCCTTTATATTAAATGAATATTATTTTGAATATTCATTCGAGGACTTATGACTCCTTTTATTTATTTATCTGAATATTATTTGAATATTCATTCGAGGACTTATGACTCCTTTTATTTATTTATCTGAATATTATTTGAATATTCATTCGAGGGCTTATGACTCTTTTATATTATTTATTGAATATTATTTGAATATTCATTCGAGGGCTTATGACTCAGTTTATATTATTTAATGAATATTATTTGAATATTCATTTGAGGATCTATGACTCCGATTATTTGCTGAGGTATATTCTTTATTTTATTAAAGAATAAGGTGTCAATAATCAAACTTATTTTCGATTATTCAAATAAAGATAGTACTTTCATATAAGTATATCTTTGGTTATTTAATACTCGTTTCAAGTATAAGTTTTAATACTTCTACTTCAATTATTTTTATAAAGATTATTCTTTATGGGAATATTATTTAAATAATAATATTCAGTCATTTTCTAAATATTCTGGGGACTGATTTACTGCATTAAATCAGCTTTACTCCAAACACTCTATAAAGTGTTTTCGAGTCTTCAAAATGATTTTTAAAAGTTAGAGCGGATCCCAAAACTCATTTTTATATTTAAGATCTTCCTTTTTAAGGGGATTTAAATACTCGCTCAAAACCTGAGGGATCCGGCTCTGTGGTGTATTTTATATTCGCAACAAGGTTGCAGTTTTGGTAAATGAATTGATTACTTACCCAACGTTCGGGAAGTAAGTCCATCTATTGAGTCGGCATAAGCAACATGGGCTCAGTGGGCGTCCATGATAGTGTAAGTGGCTCAGTGGGAGTCCATCAAATGCATAAGTGGCTGAGTGGCAGTCCAGCATAAGGTCCTATTGAGACCAGGGTGATGACCAGTGGGGAATTCGTCCATCTACTAGTAGAAAAAGTTACTTATGGGTATCTTTGCCTGATCAGCAAGATATCTGGTTTATGCCAAAATTCTTTTCCTTTCCAAATTTATTGGATATTGCAACTCTGTTCATACTTTACATGACAGAGGTTTTCAGGAAATTGTATAAAGAAGATGTATATGTGGATATATATATATATCAGAACTTAATGAAGTATATCATGACTTCATTTCCTTTAATAATATTTCAAAGATTTAATCTATTCAAATCTTATTTTGTAGTCTCATCTATGTGATGAACTGTTGAAAACTCTTTATACTTTGAACAATGGTAGTTCAAGTAGTTTTATAGATGATATAAGTGTAGTGAAGTATTTGGTAACTTCATTCCTTGTTTTTACTTATATCTAGTAAATAATTATCTTACACTTGATAAAAGATTTTAGTAAGTATCCATTTAGATACTTATATTATTGTTATCACTATATATTATCTTGCGAGCTGTAAGGCTCACTCTTGCTTTATTTCTTCATCACACAACAACAGTTAGGAAAGATGGCCAGACTCCAGCAGACCCAGCGCAAGCGCGTGGGAAGCGTCCCGCGTCTTCCCGATGATGTTGTAGCTGCTATAGCTGCAGAGGTAGATCTATTATAGATCAGACCATCTACTTTTGAGAATCAATTATGTATAATTATAACTTGTGGCAGATAATGGCAATTAACTGTAAATTTATCAAGTAATCGTTTTGGGTTGTAATAACTTTTAAATTGTGGACTCAAAGACTTGTACTTATTTCAATTTCATCTCTGAGACTATAACGGGTTGTGGTGTGTGTTAGTGTGGGGTCACAGCATAAGGTTATTATTATTAATTAAGTGAAGTGATATTGTGGAAAGAAAGACCGTGACAACCCGGATCCCCGACCCCGGATCTGGGGGTGTTACAGAGAGCAACTCAAGTAGAATGTCTATATAGTAGCTTCCTTTCTAAGGAAGAACCAAAGAAGGTAGAAGAAGCTTTGTTGGATCCTGACTGGATTTTAGCTATGTAGGAGGAGCTAAACCAATTTGAAAGGAACAAAGTATGGAAGCCCCAAGCCCAAAGGAAAGAATCCAATAGACACCAAATGGGTATTCAGAAACAAGATGGATGAAAATGGAATAATAGTCAGGAACAAAGCTAGATTGGTTGCTAAGGGCAATTTTTAACAAAAAGGAATAGATTTTGATGAAACATTTGTCCTGTTGCAAGACTTGAAGCCATCAAAATCTTCTTAGCCTATGCAGCCCATGCCAATTTCAAGGTCTATCAAATAGATGTCAAAAGTGCCTTTCTAAATGAAGATTTGGAGGATGAAGTCTATATCAGTCAACCTCCTGGTTTTGAAGATCCAAATTTTCCAGAATATTTCTACTATCATTTGAAAGCACTTTATGGACTGAAGCAAGCACCTAGAGCCTGGTATGACACTTTGTCAAAGTTTCTTTTAGAGAATCACTATACTAGAGGTACTGTGGACAAAACTTTATTCTTTAGAAATGTTAATGGCTCTAGTATACTTGTTCAAATTTATGTAGATGACATTATTTTTGGCTCTACAGATAAAAAACTTTGCAAAAAGTTTGCCAAATTGATGCAAAGTAAGTATGAAATGAGCATGATGGGAGAACTAACTTACTTTCTTGGTTTGCAAGTTAAGCAAGTTAGTGATGGAATATTCATTAGTCAAACTAAATACATTTATGATATTTTAAAGAAGTTTGATCTAATGGATTGCACATCTGCAAAAACTCTTATGGCCACTGCAACTAAGCTTGAACTAAACACTACTGAAAAGTCTGCGGATATTTCAAGTTATAGGGGAATGGTTGGCTCACTTCTGTACTTAACAGCTAGTAGGCCATATATAATGTTTGCTACATGTCTTTGTGCTAGATTTAAGGCTAGGGCTGAGCATTCGGTCGGTTCGGTCCAAAACCGGACCGAACCGAATAGACTGAAAAACCGAATAGTCAATTTTTCTTGGACCGAACCGGACCGAAGTTATATTATGGACCGGACCGGTTTTGGACCGAATAGACCGAAAATTTTTTCAAAAAAAAATTGCATTAAAAATTAAATCATAAATTATAAAATTTAAAATATAATTAAAGTATTGTGCTATGTAGAGTTCTAATAGTCCATGAATATAATTAAAAATTAAAAATTATGATTATAATTTTTAAGATATATGTAAAATGTATATAATATGAAAATATGGCCTTTATTATTTGGTCTATTCGGTCTATTCGGTCTGGACCGAAATATTTGTTAAAAGAACCGAACCGAACCGAATTTTATTTTGGTCTATTCGGTCCGGACCGAATAGACCGAATTTCTGAAAAAATTAGGACCGAACCGAACCGAATTAGCACGGTTCGGTTCGGTTTTTCGGTTTCGGTTCGGTTTTGCTCAGCCCTATTTAAGGCTGATCCTAGAGAATCTCACTTAGTAGCTATTAAGAGAATTTTCAGATATCTCAAGAGAACACCAAAACTTGGCATTTGTTACCCTAGAGATTCTAGTTTTGATCTAACTGGTTATTCAAATACAGATTATGCAGGTTGCAGAATTGATAGAAAAAGTACAATAGGAACCTGTCAATTTCTAGGAAACAAGCTTGTGTCCTGGTTCAGTAAAAAGCAAAATTCAGTTTCTACTTCTACAGCCGAAGCTGAATATATTGCAGCTGGCAGTTGCTATGCACATATTTTGTGGCTGAAAAACCAATTGCTAGACTATGATCTGCAAGTGGAAAGGATTCCCATTTTCTGTGATAACACAAGTGCAATTGCCATCACTGAAAATCTAGTACAACATTCAAGAACAAAGCATATAGACATCAAGTACCACTTCATAAGGGAACATGTAATGAATGGTACTGTGGAACTACATTTTGTTCCAAGTGAAAAATAGCTTGCAGATATATTTACCAAGCCACTGGATGAATCCACCTTTTCAAGGTTGGTAAGTGAGCTAGGTATGCTTAATTACTCTTGAATCTTTATAGATAATTTTAAAGTTGTAATGCAGCCAGAAATTTAATTGGTTTTTCAGTCATGGATGAAATTTTGGCCAAGTCAAAATTTACATCTCGACGGATGATCATTATCCATCGAGTTTGATCATCCGTCGGTATACTATTTGTTAATAAAATCAATTTTATTTTTCTGGAATATTTTATGTCTCGACGGATAACTGATTTATCCTCATCCGTCGAATTGTCTTATTCTTAGCCATTGATTCTCTGAACATTATCCATCGAATATACTTACAGTTTGTAAGCATAACACGACGAATAATTGATGGAATTTTTACAGTTTTTTTTAAACGGCTATTTTGGGCAATTCTTATTGGTTACTTTATTTTACAGTTTTTGACAGTTATTTTTTAGATAGTATAAAAGCATAATTCATTTTCATTGCTTTTCCTTTATCATTCTCAAATCATCTGCTCTAACTTCTCTCTTTCTCAAAAGCACTTACTCTATCTCTCTGCAAGTTTTTGCTCTCTAACAATGGCACCAGTGGTAAAGATCATGTCTCAAACTGGATTTATCTACGAGAAGAACAACTTCATAACTTTAGTGAACAAGGGGATTCAGCAGTCTGGGGACTACCACAAAATGATGGATTTTGTGAATAACTGCAAACTCAACTATGCCATGCTGGAATCACCCACCATTTCCAGTGAGGTTGTTGAAGAAATATGGACGACTGCAACATACAACTCAACTGATAAGACTATCACTTTCACTATTAAAGGTAAGGAATTCTGTGTTAATAGTGATATTATTAAAGCATGTTTCAAAATTCCTGATAATACTGTAACTTCTCCACACACAGACACTGATATTGTTAATATGCTTAATTCCATGGGCTATGCACTCTCTACTTCTAAATTAAGTGAGATTAGGAGATTGAGTCTTAGGAAGGAATGGAGCTATCTATGTGATGTAGTTACTAAGGTATTTTCTGGTAAAATTAGCAATTTTGTTAAGTTAATTTCTCTATGCTCAACATGCTTTACATGCTGGTAACTGATAAAATTTTCAACTTTAGTGGTCTTGTCATATTTGAGTTAGGGTTTAAGTTAGGGGAGCTAAATAAGAGGGGTAAAAATGTTTACTATGCTACATTTTTAATGATGCTTGCTAACCACCTCTCTGATGATATTGTGCTTGAGAACCCAACCAACAAATTAGATTGTTGGGTTTAAGAAAGGAGAATCATTGCAGATTTGAACAAGGCAAACCATCACAAAGAGGTGCCACTCTTCTATTTTCCAGTTATGGAGGCACCTCAGGTAAGTGAGGTAATTTCAACTGTCTCTACTCTTCTAGCCTCACAAACTTCTTTGCATTCTAGTGTAGCCATGGCAACTATGTCATTGACCCAACAGTTGCCTACCCAAGCTACCAAATCCAAAATTTCAAAAACAAAGACAAAGAAAGCCCCCTCTAGTGTCTCTCAAAAGATGCCAGTTGTAAAATCCACCAAACCAAAAGAGGGGAGTGTGAAGGTGGGTAAGAAAGGTGAGGGATATGATGAACATCAAAGAAACCCTAAGGATAAGGTTGGAGAGGTGAGTGATCCCATCCTAGCCACACTATAGTTTCCCAACAAACTGCAGTGCTTAATAAGGATATTAGCTCATTGCTAGTTGCATCCTCCCAAAAGAATGTGACTATTAAACAAAGCTCTCAGCCAAGAGCACAGGCCAAAAGGGTAAGGGACACAAGCTCACCCCAAACTTACACTAGAAAGAAGAAATCAAAGACCCTTGGGGATGCACAGGGTTCACACACTATGCAATCTGGTGCTAAAGACACAGTCACTGCACCTTCTCAAAGTCAGGTTGATGTGGCTCCAATAAATGTGGAGTCACAACCAAAATCTCTAACAATTGAAGCCCCTGAAACACCAAATTCTCCAACACACTCTTTGGTGTTGACATGATAAACACATCACTTCCAAATTCTCCATCTTTAACTCTCTTGGAGAAGCCAAAAATCCAAGCAAGTGAGCATAACTTCTAGATGATTTGTGGGCTCACTTGCCATTTCTTTTTGAAACTGTTGAGACATTTGTGCCAAAATTTTCATCAATCTGCACAGAGTCCACAATAGTTTCCACTCCAAACTCACTCATTTCTACTCACTCGATGGATATTGTTCATCCGTTGAGTAGTGATTGTATCACGACGGATAAGCTTAACAGCAGTTATCCGTCGGATAGTCAAACTGCTAACCCGACGGATATTCCTTATCTGTCGAGTGTTTCTGCACAGCTTCAAATTTCATCAATTATTACAAGTGCAGAAGACTTAGTAGTAGTGCAATCACTCCTAGGATTGAGGGAAGGGAGTGAAATGATTGAGAGTCTGGGTTGCTCCCAGGAAAAAGGAGAGGAAAAGAGTGAACCAATGCAGTCCATTTCTTCAGGACTGGAAAAAGTGAGTGAGAGGAGTCCCACCTTAGATGGTGAAGGTGAGGGTGTGAGGGTGGGGAGCCAAGGTGAGACCTTGATGCAACAAAGGAGAGATCAAGAGGGAAATGCAGGTATAGGAGTGATAAGGATGGAAACCATTGCAAGTGAGTCAATGAATGTCAATGATGTAGAAAGGGAAAGGCTATTTCAGCAAGAATATCAAGCTGTTATAGATTCCATTTCCCTGGATGCTGAGACATTTACTCACCCTGTGACAGCTTACCACACTCTAGTTGTACAGGGTAATGAGGAGGCTGAAAGATTGCTGAACTTGGTGCATACTACACAATCTTTACAAAGAGCAAATGATGCAATCACTGCTATACCTTCCAACATTGGCAATGATTTTCAACAAGATGAAGCTTCTTTTGGGGATGCTGATGGGGATGATGAGGAAGATAGCATAGACATAGGGGGAGATGTAGATGTTCCTACCTAGATGCTAATAAAATAATGCTCATACTCACATCTGCAATTAACACTATTTAAGCTAATTCATAACACTGAAGCAGCCATTCAGGCAACATCCAATGCTAGCACAAAGAAGCTACTCACAACATATCTTGAAGCACTCTAGCTGCATAAAATTCAAGCCCTCCAACACAGTCAGAGTGTGGATGCAATCAAACAAGAAATTTCTGAAGTCAAGCAAGATGTTATAGAAAGGATGGATTCTAGACTCCCCGCAACCACCATGACTGAAATTGCTCAAAAGCTAATGAAGGAGGCTGATCTCAATAGGAAAGTTGAAGCCATGGACTCAAGACTATCTGCTGTAGAGAAGTCAATGGCCAAGATACTTAACTCAAGAAGCTTAGACTGCACTACTCCAACAGTTGGTGGCTGCTCAACTCCCTCCCACACAACTTAATGATAATAAAAAGGGGGAGAAACAGCTCAATATTCAAGTTAGCAAAGTAATTGTGCCTACAATTGCTTTCACAAAGACACCAACTACAGACATCATTGACAATATTGATCAGATTAATGAAGCAGCAGCCACATTGAGAGTAGCTGAAAAGAAGCAGTTGAGCCCAATCAACTGGGAGAAAATTGATGAGGACATTCAAAAGAGGTTTGGGCTAGTAAAGAAGCCAGAAAAATCAGCCATTCATCACTCTCAAGTCAGGAAAATCTCTGTGAATGATATGAGCATGAATTATCTGGAAATAGGACAGCCATCCTGCATCAAATCTCCAAAGGCTGAGCTAATTTTGAAGCCAAAGGTGAACTATCTTAAATGCTCTCTAAAGAATCCTTTGGACACAGTGTATGAGACACCAAAGCCTGATGAGAAGAAACTGCTGTCAAGATCTATTGCATTCTATAAGGATACAGCTGATTCAGCATTGAAAAGAAGAATTGCTAAGGTTTTTAGGAATGGTAAGGAAATTTGTGTGGTGGCTGGACACCCTCAATTTTCTGAAGCAAAGAGAGAAGAAAATGCAAGATTGAAGCAAGAAAAGAAATAAGTTGCTCTAGATGCTAAAAAGGTCAAACCAAAGAAGGAGCAAGCTGCTATCTTGGCCAAGATGTAAGCTGTAAAACCTACATAACAAATTCCTGAACAATCATCTGAAACCACTAAATCTAAGGAACTGAAAATGCAAGAAGAATCACAACAGAGAAAAAGTTTTAGATACAAACTTCATGCAAAGAGAAAAATGGATTTTGATAAAAAGGAATTGGAAGATCAGTTTCCTAAAAAGTCTACATCTGCAACAACTCAAACATCTATGCCCTCTGTGGCACATGAAGAATTCAAGATAGATCCATCCAAGAATTTTCATGGTGAACCTATCATTCCAAAGGATGAGCCAATAGACTGAGATAGTCTACCAATACCTGAACTCAATCTACCTCACTTCATGAAGCCAAAGAAGACAAAGACCAGAGCAGTCAGGAAAGTGAAGCCCTCAACTCTCAGATCCAAGTCCCTAACCAAATCTCAAACCAAAGTCAACAAGGGAGACATCATGTACATCTGTGACATCAAGGAATTCTCAGTTCTAAATCTCTATCTAGATGAACTGGAAGAAGTCAGAGGGATTGATGCTTATAGGAATCTACCTGAAAGGTTAGTATTCAATTACAAGGGAGGAAAAGAGATACAGTGGCCACTTCACAGGATCCTTCAAGAGAGCCAATCTGTATTGATAAAGGTTTATTCATCCTTCAAGAAGAACTTTGGTTTCAATGTGATAGCTAGAAGACTTGTTCTAAAGAAGATTGAAGAACTAAGGAGTATTAGAGCCAAAGATGCACTCCCAAAGACACTAACTATCCCTTACACAGGGAGTAGAGTGCATCTAAGGCCCTACTGGCTGATGGAATTCATGGATGATAAGGGAGTTAAAAGATTCTTCAGATTAGAAGACTAGTTGAGTATCTCTAGCAATGAGACTCTCTTGGAAATGCAAGGAATGTTAAATCTCTCAGAATCTGATGAACTGGAATTCCACAGACAGCTCCAAAATCAGATAGAAGAAAACAACAGAAAGCTTGGAAAAAGATCTAGATCATCAAGGAAATAGATTAATCTGCTCAGGCTAGAGGAGCACCTTGAAAATGACTGTGAGAAAATCTTTGTACATTTTGTTATTTGCTGCACTTTACAGTTTTATCTACTTCCATTTAAATTTGTATTTTTTGGGTATTTTGTTATCATCAAGTTTCTCTTAATTTATGGCTACAATTCTAGTAGACATAAATTGGGGGAGATTGTTGTGAATATGTTGTGAACTTGATGATTTCATTAACAAAACACCTTAGTAGATTTAACTTAGTGAAATATATAGCACTCGACGGATAAGAAAATATAGTCCCGACGAATGACTCAATATAGTCCCGACGGATGATAATTTGACATCCATCGAGTTAGTAGCTTATGTAATAATAAGTTATGTAGCACATTTCAGCAAACACCTTTGTATAGATTCTGTAATAGCATATAAGTCATGTTGACTTTAATTAGATATGCAGAATAGGTTGATTAATTGTACATAGATGATGTCTTGTAATTCTGCATAAATGAAATAAAGTCAAGTGCCAAATTGCTACCCGACGGATGATCAACAAAGCTACCTGACGGATGATCAACAAGACAACCCGACGGATGATCATGTACCCGACGGATGATAAATTCAAACATCTGTTGACAGTGACAACACAGTCACATGCGTCAAGTGTATACAAAAGGAATGTGGAAGCCTATTCAACTAGGTTTTTGAGAACAAAGAAGCATTGCCATTTCCATGCTATTATGAAGATATTCAAAGATGCTGGAATATAGTAGTGAAGCAGCATAATATTAGACTTGATAGGTTTTGTTTTATTATCCTGTCTTATTACTGTATAATCTTGGTGATATATAAACCAAGAGTAGCAAATAGAAAAACAACAAGACTAAACAAGTATTTTTTAGAGAAATAATTGTAAGCTGAATCTTTTAGCATTTCTCTATAAGTTTAGTTGTTCTTGTTTGTAAGCAGCTGTGAGCTATTCAAGCTTCACAGAGGTCTCTTGATATATATATATATATATATATATATATATATATATATATATATATATCTGGTGGATACATTCAAATCCACCAGAAAGTTTCAAAGACTTGTGTTTTTATTACTCGGTGTGTTGATTCATATTTAACTTGTCATTCCGCACTTTGCAAATCAAAACACTGTCATACATATTTTAAGTTAAAATATTTTATAATTCAGAAAAAAGTTTCAAGAATTCCATTGAACCCCCCGTCTGTAATTCTTGTTGCATTGTTAGGGAATAACACCTTCAACCAGACTCTTGCCTCAATAGGATCTACGGAACCTTTAGATTCTGGTGGATTCACCGTCTGGAAAGTATTAAAGGTTACCTGCGGATTAGTCTGCCTCTGTTGTTGTTGAGTCAGGTGGACGATCTGTTGGGCCAAGATCTGAAGAATCTGGGTGACAGTTGGGTCTATGGGACCTGGATTGGCATTCTGGTTATTGTTGTCTTGGGTATTGTTGTTGGTTTCTTCATTTTGGTTGGTAGAACGAGTATTTCTTCTAGGAGGCAATTTCTGTAAAGAATCAAATAACTTATTTAGCCTTTATAATAAAACCCTTTTTATGAAAAGTTTTTGTAAAACAGAAATATCTCTTTTTGTAAACATTTTTAATCGTTGAACTAAGTAAATTGCATGCTTCTTTACAGAATGTAAATAGTTAGGGGAAAAAGGGTACATGTTATCACAAGAGTTTATAACTGGTGCAATAAAATAAAATAGATATAGTAAAGTAATGACAATGCTGGAAAATGAAAGGTACTGATATATATGTCAAAGTTTGGTAGTACAAGCGCGAAATGTTTTATTAAAGGCAAAGGTACAATAGGCCTATCCATTATTCCGCAAGTCTAGTTTATTTACATACCCACCAAAATTCTGATAATACACATTACACACTATTATACATATATCAGCTGTCACATCATCTCTTGTCGTCTAGCTTCAAGGAAACTCTGGTCCACCAAGCCTCTCAAAATTCTCCAATACCTCTCTAGCCCACCCCGTAAGAGCATCTGGGGCTGCATACTCACAAGTAGCTCCATGAAGTCTGGCCTCAAGTATTCTCCGGGTCACCTGAATCTCATTTCGAAGTTCCTTCACATTCCTGTCAACATCTATAGTCCTTATACTATCTTGTAGCTCCTGGATATGAGCCAACGGGGCTTCTTGCTCCAAAAGAAGAGCCTCATACTTATAGTATGGAACAAGATGTGGAGTAAACTGGAAAGATGCACCCACAACTGAATGTCCGGTAGAGTTAGAATCAGTAGGTGGGGGACCTCGAATAGGTGGTCGCACACTTGGAGGTGGAATAGCTCGCAGTGGTGCAACCGTCACAACTAGTGTCACGCCCCGACTATACAATATATACAATACAAATTATTAAAATAGTTAACAAAAGAAAGTAAATACAACCGAATCCAAGATCTTACAGTTTAGGGTTTGGAACAGCCCAACACTATTAACTATTACAACCTGATTTCTAATATCGTGTCCTCACACAAAATGATCACTAATCTACCTGAGCTCGAACATATACATCGGCATCACAAGTCTTACGCACTGTCTGCTTGAATATAACCATATCTTCTAGCTGAAATGCCAGGGTGAAAGCAAGTAGTGAGCCAAATGCTCAATAAGCGCTATATAATACAATACATAAATCGAGATAAAGGAATAACAATTTGAAGGTAGAGCCAAAAATAACAAGAGATAAACTTTTGAGTGATGGCATCATTTATTTGTAACAAAAAAATTCAAAACTATTTCTTTATCAAAATCATTTTATGACGCTACGGATTACAGCCGGTGATCAGCCGCGCAGTAATCCGGAACCTCGCTGGGTTCTAGAACATTAATGGGATCCCTAGGCAACTTTTAAGCCTACAAATTAAGAACGGAAAGGACTTGCGTCTCAGTCCAGATCCACTAATTTAAGAAAACATTTGTCCCCCTTTGGGACTGGAAATCAAATTTTAACCTTTTTATTTTAAAAACTGATGCCAATGCTAATTAACTACTTAGGCAGTAAACATCTTTAACAAGGTTTTAGATTTTAACTTTGAAGTACTGGAGATAGATCCACTAAACTATACTTTATCAAGAGAATTTGCAAGGTTTCTATTTAAAAGGATTTTGATAGTAAAATTTAGCAGGGTTATTGGATAGTATGAACGAACAAAGTCAAACTAGGTTATAGGTAATATTTCCAGATAAGACATAGGTATTTAACAACATAGAGAAGGTGAGCATCAATGGTTCCAAATGAGGTATAGGTATTGAAATATAGAGAAGGTGAGCATTATTGGTTCCATATGAGACATAGGTATATAGAAAAAGTGAACATCAGCTCAAGGTATAACAGAGTGTCATGCTTTAGGGTAAAAATAGGGTTATCAAATAATCATGGATAATCGTTAAGGAATAACTGACTTTTAGTTATTAAGATAAGGTTACTGAGTATAACTTTGCACATGGTTCAACATCACAATTACTTGGGTATACTAGCATGATAGGACTTTTGATTTACTTGCATAGCAATCTTCAAGTAAAGTTAAACTACTTGAAATAAATACTTGAGGGTTCATGTCATTTTCATATACTACGGATATAGATTCGAAACCCCTTGGTTCATGTATATCAAGGTGAATTAAAATACTCGCATCATATATATGAACTAGTTATCACACACTTGCAGTGTAAACGAAAAAGGCAGGTTGAATCACTTGCCTTGAGAAAGGCTGGAGTTGACTGGCAGGTAGGAGCAACTGGAAGCTTTACTCGACCTTAATGGAAAGTTTACCCTCGTCTCGAGATCCTACACAAATAATAATAACCTCATTGTAATATATTCTTACCAACTCAACCTATTTGTAAACCAAAATTTAAACACAATGACACTTAGGCCTATATATACACAATTTACAATCACCTTATAATCATAATAGTACACATAGCCACTTATGCTCACATACCATATTCAAGTACCAAATAATATTACACATACCATATTGCATCACTAGGCTTGGATGATCTCGCTCCACTTACTTAAGTCACTTGGTCGCTAAACTAGACAAAATCTCCAAATTTTGACCTCCTAACTCGAAGTTCCTTTACTAAACCATCCAATTCCTATTGACCCTGACTTGAGCCTTTCACTCTACTAACTTTATACTATCTTGCAACTATGGTGGTCAACCAAAACTTCACTCCTAAGTGCTCTAAGACTATGTGGTAAGTGAATTTGCTCATTATAGTAAATTTCAGAATGACATCTAAGGTTTCTTGGGTACATTTGACAATCTTACACTTCAATTTTACCTCCAAAACTTCTACACTAGACTCTCCTGATCATAAGCCAACTCCCAAACCTGATGTGGCTCAAGGGCCTAGCTTGGGCCTCCCTAGGCCTAAGCTTAAAGTCTACGCTTCCTCTATTTTTCTGGGAGGAAAAGAGTCCTGATTTGAACTAACTTATGACACATGATTCTAACTCAAATACTATGAAATATGGTTGGAAAAACTCCTCTGATACTTCCTCTAACTAAGGCCCAACAGGGCCTAATGAGGGCCTACCTATGACATGGTCAAAACTTCCCATTTCTAAGTTGCAAAAAAACTGTCCCCTGCTGGACAGATTTGGTGTTTCCACTCATGCACCTAACCAAACGTCATATAAACCTCCACCAAACACCTAAAACCTATTGTATACTCCTAGTGCTAACTTCTGGTGACTTGGGCCTCAAAGTGAACAACAATGACAAGTTCAAATCTCACTCTAAATCTCAGGGTACCAAACTAATTTTCTGCAGAAACTAATACTCTCCTTTCACCAAGATTCTTACTTGACCCAACCAACAACAACCAAAAACCCAAACCAAACCTCAACCAAGGTGATCTACTGAACTAACTCCCCTACACTCAATATTGACTTAGTGGAGATCATCCTTACCTAAGGTGCAACATAACAAAAGTTAAAATACTACACTAATTACAAGTCATCAAGTTTTTGAAACAACAAGTTATATCTTCTTTATAAATATATACGAATTAACAGCACATATCAAGGATCACAAATCAAGATCATTATCTTAACTCAACTGAAATTAAAGCCTATTAACAATTATCAATCCAAATGATCAAAAACTTCCGAAAATCATGAGTTGTTTACATGCATGCATGCCTTCAAATTTTACAAGTCAAAACCACATGATTTCCATAATAATTTTTATCATAAAATCAACATGCAAGCCTAACATAGACTAATACTAAATGGTCACTTAGCATGCAAAGGGTTTAATCAAGTTTTCACTACAAAATTCATGCCATTATCACAAAAACTTACAAGAATTGAACAAGGCAATAAGACACCACTAAAAACCATTCATTCGGCTCCCTTATGGTCATGGCTGAATGAAATGGAAGGGAAATGGCCATTAAAAACAAGAGCTTCACTCTCTTGACTTGGCATTTCACCATTCCTTGTAGTTCCCTCAACAATACAACCTTAAATCCATGAGAATCAAGATTGTATTTTGAGTTCTAGTTAAAACTATGACATGCAAGATCAAAACTTAAACTTTTCACTCTAAACTTTTTGAAATATATAAGAACAACATGTAGGGAGTAAGATTACTTGAATATAAGATGAATTTTTGAGTGAAAGAATGAAGAAAAGAAGGGGATGGGGGCCCTCGGCTATGGAAATTGCCGAAAGGGAGGAGGAGCCGAGAGGGTAGGGAGGAGAAAAAGGGAGGGTGGAGTGGGGTGAATGATCATAACACCTTGTATTTTGGTTTTTATGATTTTGATTGACTAAAACAAGTGAGTGGAAATGATAATTGACAAGAATAACCTTCAACGTACTTAGGTCATTTTGCATGCAAGGACAAAGAGGTAATTTGGCTAGCAAAATGAGAGTTAGTGGGGTTGGAATTGTCTTTTTAGCCCTTTAGTTGAATGGGAGGGTAGTTGCATGCAAGGATATTCATGTAATTTGCTAATTACTTAACAACTAATTTTAAAAGATCTATTTTTATAAAATATAATAAAAGTTCAAAAATTATAAAATTTATACCATAAATTAACTTGGATTTTTACAAATTTTATGAGATCACTTTTGAAATTTGTGAATGAAATAATTTTTAAAAGATAATTTTCCATGGTAAAGAATATTCTTTATAAATCAAAAATAGGAGCAATTAATAAAACTATCGCTTTGTAAAATTCATATTTTGAGTAAAGCAATTTATAACGCAGCAAATTCCATTCACACATATGTACGATCAATAAATATATTTATAATCGACTCAAATATTATATACAGAGTTCACAAATAATATTACACAAAATGCCGAAATGCCGGTCGTAACAACTAGTATTACTGTTGACACTGGTGGAAGAGCGGGACGTGGATTAGATGATGGTCTTCCACCTGAAGGCTCCGAGTGATCAGATGATATCGAAATAAAGGAATCTGCCATCGCTGCTATCTGAAAATTATGCTGCTAGATAAGAATCTCAAATCTCATCACGAATCATACTGAAACCTACTATTTAGTCGCACTCAACCTCTCGACGTTCTATTTCTTTATTTCCTAATACTAATCCTAACCCTCTACCAATTCCCGACAATCTAGGCTTGTGATAGTGACTTTTAAACTGTAGCTTTGATGCTAAACCTGTGACGCCCTCCAAATCCGAGTTAGAAGTTTGGGGTCCACAACACACACACACCATATATAAACCTGTTTATGAAAATAGTAATATGTATGCAATGACCCTACTTACCATAATCTATGGATCGAAGCAGTTTAAAGTATGCCCGCAAGCCACAACCTTATTTATATTACAATGTATCAATTCCCAGTTTATTTATCTTACAACGGAAGTAAACATTATTACAAACTATCACCACAAACTAGTACGAACATCCTCTGCTAGCTTATTCTATTTCAACCTGGAAACCTAGCTCACACACTTATCTGGGAATCCTCGCCACCACCAATTTCCTTTTTAACTTGAAAATAACATAAAGAGATTTGCAAGAGTGAGCTAACTAACTTATCCAGTCATAATGACAACACTGAGATTAAACAATGATCATTTGAAATGATATAAGGAATCAAGTTTACTGATAAGCAATGATTAGAATTAGATATTCACTTTTATTTTAAAAACCAAGGTTAGGATGCTGATCAGTCACGCACTAACCCCGAGCAAGGCTCCCAGCTTTGCTCTATATACTGGATCCAAGGCACACATTGGCCTATCATGATCACGAATCTGGTCCGACCACGAATATGGTCCATATTTAAAAACAATCCAATTCTATGATAACAACATGATAAGAAATATAAATAAATAAACTGAATCATATTCAACATTTATCTCGAAGCATAGGAAAATTCATAATACCCTGAAGGTATAACCAGGTAATTATAAAGATTGACTTTCAATCAAGGAAAGAATCAGAAAGTAGAAGACCAAGGGTTCAATGGTTACAAGGATTGGTCTTCTGTTATTCAAATTATAAAGGTTCGTATGTTAAGAAATTCTATATCAAGAATCAGTATGTGGTAGATATGTATTTGTGGAGTAGTATCGTATATGCGTGGTTCGTATCTTAGAATCCAACAATCAATGGTTCACGAAGAATAAAGCTTATGGCTCAAGATCAGCAAGAATCAGGGTTTAGGGTTAAGTACATCAAAGTACTTGTAATATAGAATAAGAACCAATTGGAATAACCACAATATAAGGAAAAGAGTTCAAATATACTTTCAATTATAGTACAAGAAAGTTCAGGGATACAGTCATATTATATATCAATCAGATCACATATAACACGTAGCACGTAAGATATTCAATTAAAATAAATATTCGAAGAAGATTTGGGGTTAAAAAGATTTTCCAGGTATTTAATACGAATTTTTGAACTTTTTTCAGAATTAAAAGGGTCTCCGAATCATTTTATAATTAAATAACAGGGTTCGAACACCCGAATCTGACTTTAAAATGATGTAATAATAATTATCGAGCTTTGAAAATAAATATAAGTAATATTTTAAAGTTTGAAACTATTTTTCAGAATTTTTAAATTCAAATAAATAATTAAATATAATCATTAAATCAATTAAAATCAATTAAATTAATTAATAATTAATTAAAATAATTAAAAACTAATTAAAATTATTTAATAAAATAAATCAGATTTATTTTTAAATAATTAAATAATTAAAAATAGTTTTGTGAATTTAAAATAATTAAATAAATATTTTCTGAATTTAAAATAAAAGAAAATATAATTTTTGAAAACACTACAGAAATCCTGAATTTGTAATATTTGTAATTTACAGGATGTTTTTTGAAAAATGGGAGAAAGAAGGATGACCAAACTGTAAGTTTGGCATCTTCTTCCTCCTTCTTCACTACGACGGCCGGAGAAGCCATTAACGGTGACCTCCGCCGTCCCAAGCTTTTCCGGCCACCCTTCCACCAGCCCAGATCGACCCCAAAATCACAGAAAACGATGCCCAAGCTTCCAGAACTACATCTACATTAATAGATTGATAGAATAATCATTGAATAAGCCGGAGTTTCAATCGGAAAAATACGCCGCCGTTCGAATCATTTTTCCGATCAACCCCTTTCCGGAATCGTCTGTTGATTTTAAATATACCATTCGAATTGTTTTTCAATGATCTACAATTTGGTATAATCAATTCTAATATATAACCCCAAACAAAGAAATACCCAATTTTCAATTAAGAACATTCAAACACATAAACCCTAATTTTTAATTTCGAGAATCAAACAACAATTTGAAGATGTTATTGAACTCCAAACCAGTCATATAATATACAAAAATGATCAGGAAGAAAAGATCTACATGATTCAAGCATCAAATCACACAAATAATATAAAGAATAAAAATTCCTATTTTAATCATTAAATAATTCAAATTAAAAAAATTAATTAATAAAATCACCTTGATTTCTGCACTGAAATGGATGATTGATTATGAAAGAACTTTTCGAGAGGTTTGACTTGATATATGGCACGCTCGATTCTGAATTCGATAATGCCTTCGTTTGTGAGTTTGATTTTCAAGAATGCGATGATCAATTAGGGTTTTCCCTGTATTTTATCGGTTTTTTACTGGTTGATTATGATTATACGAATAAAATGAAATAAGAAAAAGGCTATTTATATTTATGGAATATTGGTACGTGTTGGATCCGGTTGGATCGAAAAATAAGTTTCTTAGCCGCTAAGTAACTGTAAAAATGATCTGATTTGATACATGTATTGGATAATTATCCAAACCGAGCTTCTTATAAAACACTTTATACAAAAATACCGTCATATAATCCCGTCTTTAGAGAATACGTGATTCGCTGATCTATCGAAATGATTATCGTACCGAAAATTTTGCACCGGGACGCGTACGAGTCAAACCGTAACCCGGATCGAAAAAGTCAAAACACGGAAAATGTTTAGAATGATCAGATTAGGTTAGGAAGGAGTTTTCCGAAGAGTTTCGGGTTGTAAAAATGTAAAAACGGATGAAGTTAGATGATTCCCTGTTTTATAATAAAGTTTTATAATTATTCAGAAAATAATTAATAAATTCATAAATCATTTTAAAATCATATAATGATCCAAAAATTACCAGAAAAATATCACAATGATCTGTATTTAATTCTGAGCATAATAAAATTAAAATACTCATATCTTATCACATATAAACATCTAATTTTTTTTATCAATCATCAGATAATTCACCAAAAATTCACATAATAAACACATAATAATCATTTATTGATCAAAATAATTACATGCTATATCCCGGATATTACATTAGGCCTGTGGGGGTTCAGATTCGTTCTTCAGTTTTATCGATTGATTCCGGGAGCTATACTTGTTTGTTCTTGGCACTCTAGTATCCAAAACGAAGCCCTTGGAAAGCCCATTCTTTTGGTACCATAGTCATCATCTAAGGTTGATTTTTGTGTTAATTCATTATTTTTTTTCTTTGCTTCGAATTGGGTTCTTGAAGTTCAAGAGATTTTTATTGTTTTTTTATGTCGTGGTTAGCTTTGCCATGTTGATTACAGTTGATTTAATTATAAATTTGTGGTGTTTGATTACCGGATAGTAATAATCGAGTTTTTCATTTTTAAATTTTGATTTTCTGAATCATTCATGTTTTGGTTGTTGATTTTGAGCATGTGAATAGATTATGCATGTTCCAAGCTTCAATTTGCTATGTAAATCGTGAAATTTGATTTAAAATTTGTTAAAATTCATGTTTGGCCGGAAAACTCGAACCTTAGATCGAATTTTGGCCGGTGTTCTTCTTTCCGATATTATTGATTGATTTTGAGGACACGTTCGAGTGGCTAGATTGTTTAGGATCGGGTTTGGCTTAAAAATCAGGGTGTAAGGGTGTTGTTTTGGCCGGGATCGGACCCGCCGGACATCGGCCAGACTTTGGAAAATCCAGTTTCCTGCGACGTGTTCATCCGTCTCCGGCAGCCTCCCACCAGTCCTCCCCGCCTGTCGATCCAAGGTTGAAGACAACCTAATTTACCCAACTGTTTCTGCAAATTATTTACAGGAACAAATTCAAAATTCATTTTAAATTCCCAAAATTGTTTTAAATCCAAAATTAATTTAGTTAATCATTTTAAATAATTGATTAAATTATTTTAATTCCAGAAATATATATTTTCTTTCTTATTTCAAAAATCTAATTTTGATTTAATTGTTTATAATTTATTTTAATTAATTATTTATTAATTTAATTGATCGATTAATCTATTTAATTGATTAGCTTTAGATATAAATAGTTAAATGAAATGTAATTATTTATATTTAAGCCAAATAATGTTTTGGAAATTATTTTGAGATTTTAAAAATATATAAAAGTATTGAATATTTAATTAATATTATTATTAAGTGAATCATTCCTATTTTATTCATAATAAATAGACCATTTGTCCGTTTAATACGAAACAAACGCGTCTAGCTCAGAAAAAATATTCTGATTCTATTAAAATGTTTTCTAGATATAAAATCTTTTGTATCAAAAGGTCGCTTGTTTTATAAATAATTCTGAGTCCAGTATGGACTAAAAAGTCATATTTTGACCCGATCTCAATTTTAAAAATACCGAGACCTACCTTTTGATGAACTGATTCATGTATTATATGGATTAGGTGATACGTGAATTATGTGTTTACATATTATATGAATTATGTGTCTGCGTGGGTCAAGATTTTATGTTTGATTGTTTTCTTTATGTGTGTGTTATTATTTGGGCAGATGATAGAGTTTTAACGCGCAGTTCGTCAGATAATTATTGCGTGGACGATTAAAGTGTAATCTTTTAATTATAGATGCGAGTTGTTCAAAGAGATCAAGACCAGGCAGTGGGATCCAGAGTAAAGTTGAACAGTAATGCATATTAGGCTTGTACGAACCGCTTGAGCAGTCAATCTAGGAGAATTAGTGAAACAAAAGATGGTGATATCATGGGAAGTCAGAATGGCAGAATAGTTATGTTAGTGCGAGTGTGATTAACTAGTAAAAAAATAAAGGCAAGTTCTCCTACACTATTCCAATTCCAGAAAAGTTCAATATTTTACATATCAAACTGCTTAGTTGTGATTATGCAAGTATTCCTGACCTATTCTACATCCAGAATAGTAAATGTTTTACATATCAAAATGATTAATTCTGATATGCAAATACCATGTTTCTATTATAAATTTAGAATAGATAAATATTTATATACTCATAAAATTAGATTATTTTATAAAGATTTTGTGATACATTGTATGCATATAATCATTGGATTATTGAAATCATGCTCATCTAGCAATTGTTTTTCTAGAATATAATTCATTTTCAGATAGATAGTGAATAACTATTCTATCCAGATATACTCTATGCAGTGGATTTTGATTACATATTTAGCGAATAAATAATCATTTTAGTTATCTCGCCATCAGTTGATGCGATTATTCCGGACCATGTGACATGGGAAGTTATATGAATAAGGATGTTGATTGATGCGTATAATGACTCGTGTATTTTTGAATTATTTAATTATGTAATTAAGTAAATCATTAAATAAATAAAATATGTGTATTGGTCTTGACAGCTATGTATTGTTTGATTATTGATGTGTGATTTATAGTGTACCGGGTTGTCCACGTGATTAATTATGGAGTCGTATTGAATTGTTTTCAATTTCAAAAATGGATTTAGTGCAAATTTATTTGCATAAATATTTGGAATATCTCTAAAATTATTTTTATGGTTTTATAATTACAATAATTATTCATGGGATTTTAAAAAATTTAGAAATCAATATTTTATTAATTATTTGGCCCTGAGTGATTTTATGATTGTATTTATTCGTAAAATCTGTATTTAATTCCAGAATTCTTTAAAAATTATGAAACTCATATTTATTTAATTTAAGAATATTCCAAGTATTTTGAAACTACTTTAGGAATTTTTGAGATTAATTTTACCCGCGCGTCGATTCATTTAATTGATAGAAGCGGGTATAAAGTGTACTTTAGAAATTGTTTAAAAATCGTGAAATTTAAATTTTTATTAATTTCAGGATATTTGTAATATTTTACGACTAAATTTTTAGATTTCGGGTTAATTTTTATTTATAAGTTTGTTCGTAATTTTTGCAAAACGCGAACCAAATTTGGGGCTACAGTAGAAAACAAGACACGTGTTATGATTTCGTTAAATTATTGAAATGTGGCAGTAGCAGCATTATTCGAGAGAAAAATAAAAAGAAAGGGGGGGATACGCAGCACGTCCCTGTATTTCATTTCTTCAACCTCTCAATCTCTCTCTGCATCTCTCGGCCCTCTCTCTTTCCGTCAATCTCTCCCTCGTCTCTTTCTCCGATTTCTTCCTATTTCGGGTAATTCTTGCCTGTATTCTCTTGTCTGATGTGCCGCCTATGATTTCTTTCCACTTTGTTGGTCGCCGCCGGCTTCTTTTCCGGCGAGGTGGCCCGATGAGGCGGTGTTGTGCATCGTGCGTGACTTTGTTTATGTGTCTGTGTGTATGTGTATCTCCGTGGATGGTATTGTAATTGTGCAAGCTCAGTACATTATTTTGCTTTTTCGGCAAATCGCCGCCGTTGCTCCTGGTTGTCCGATATATACATATATATTGCTTATGTGTATGTATATGTGATGGCTGTGCATCCTTGTTCTGGGTTATCTCCTGTTATGCTAGTATCCCACTTATTATTCGATTATTGCCTTGGTTATTCGAAGTATTTTCTGGAAAATTCGAATGAATTTTATGACTATTCAGATGACTTGATTTTAGAATATTAGTATTTCTTATCGGTGAAATTTGTAATGGGCATCCAAATTAATCGGGTACAGCGAATTTCGCCGCGGTCAGCGATGAACATCCGTGAGCTAACGGTGGACTATGATGTTTATTCTGAGTCCTAATATTTTAAAAGAAATAAATGTAAAAACACGATTAATAATAATTAGTAGGTTTCAATCAGTGATTGGGATTTGTGGAATTGGAATGTGATTGGATAATTGTTGCGATTGTTGTGATTGGGGTTTGGCGTCGATTGATGTTTCAACGGGTAGTCCGATAGACAAAGGAGACGCTGCCCGATTTCCGGGAAATCAACTATGGAAATGTGGGAGCATATCCGGTAATTATCGGGATGTCTAGTCAATATATATCTATACTTATACTTTATACGAACTTGATTGTATGTTGTGGTGAATGTTTTATCCAAAACTCAGTAACCCTAATTTCGTAAAATGACGAGTATACGTATTTTCTGAAAATGAACATTGAACCGATATCGAGAATGTGAACCCTCATTGTTGTTTGCGTTATTATAATATGAATGATTACGAGTCAGAATATGCTATCGTATGGGTAGGTGGTTAGCGAGGATATGTCAAGCATAACTGGGTATCTAACATAGAGTATTTCGACCCTGTAGGTTCTAGTCGGAAAATCGAAAGTGGAGAATGGACTAAGGATAACCTAGTGATCAGTCGACGAGCTCAGTAGAGTTTCAACAGAAAAAATGGAGTGTTGAAGACGAATCCAATGGAATATAGTGGTTGGACATTAAAGCCTGAGCGACAGAGTCGGCTCAGTATTGATCAGTAATAGTTATAAAGTCCTGTAAGGCAAGTACTTCTGAACTTTTCTTCAAGATATATCGTAAATATTTTTGAACTGTTTCATAACATGTCGCTATTATTTAAAATAACCCCAGTTTTATATTACAAGTGCTTTAAACTATTTAGCCTTGAACCCTGATTTTTCTTGATCTTGAGCCGTAAGCCTTATTCTTTGTACACCATCCTTTGTTGATCCTCAGACACCAAACCATACAAATATGATACTACTCCCCAAATGTATAACTACCAAACACCAAACACTGGAACAAAATTGTTTGAAAACACAGAAACTTTTATACTCCAACCATTCTTTATATCAAAGAACTATACCTTGAAAAATCATTATTTGTCTAATACCTGATCCTTTATGGACTGAAAACCGTTTCTTATACATACCCTGATATACCCTTGTGATATCCATGAGTTTCCTTACGTTTTATTCAACTGTTTAATCATCATTGATTATGATCTTGTTGTATCGAATTATATTGTTTATCATATTGAACTGCTTTAGAATTGGATAGTTTTTTATATGTATGGACCAGATTCGTGGTCAGACCATATCAATGGTCAAGTTAGGCCAATGTGTGCCTTGGATCTAGTAGTTAGAGCAGTGCTGTGTTCTTTGCTCGGGGTTAGTGTGTGACTGATCAGCAGCCTAACCTTGGTTTTAAAAACTTAAAATGAATATCCAATTCTAATGATTATTTAGCAATAAACTTGATTCCTCTGAATCATCTCGTTTGATCATTGATTAACCTCAATTATTGTCATTGTGACTTGCTGAGCTGGTTAGCTCACTCTTGCAAATTGTTTTATGTATTCTACAGTTAAGAAGGATACGGTTGATAGCGAGGTTTCCCTAGTTTAATGTACGAGCTAGGATTCTAGATTGAGTTGGATCGAGCTAGCAGGAGCTTATTGTGGTAGTGAGATAGTAAGATTGTAAGAATAATTTTATTATCAGTTGTAAGTTAAATTAGTTGGAATTTGGTACGATGTAATAAAAGTTAAGGTTGTGGCTTGTTTTCATACTTTAACCTGTTGCGATCCGTGGTTATGTAAAGTAGGGTCATTGCAAATAGTATCTTATATACAGGTTTATATTTTGTGTTTGTGTTGTGGACCCCAAACTTCGGACCCGGGTTTGGAGGGTGCCACAGGTTGGTATCAGAGCTACAGGTTATAAGTCACTTAAACAAGCCTAGATTGTCGGGATTGGGTATATGGTTAGGATTAGGAATAGGAAATAGAAAGATAAGACATTGTAAGGTTGAGTGTGATTGTATAGTAGGTCTTCGACACAGTTCATATTACGATTCGGGATTCTTAGCTTGCGACGTGATTTCCAGACAATAGCAATGGCAGATCCTGACTTCCATGTATCATTTGATCGTTTGGAGCCTTCCGTTCGAGGATCGTCATTTCCTCCCAGATTTGAATTGCACCTTGTTCTTCCGTCAGTATTAATGGTACTACCTTCTGTTATGACAATTGCACCTTTTCAAGCTATACTACGCTATTTTACCACCTCTGGATATGAGCCTATTTTCTTTAGAATCTCCATATGGTTATTATTGTTTTACTGGACATTTGGTTGTGGGTGTATCTTTTCAGTTTACCCTACAACCTGTTCTATACCCTAGTTTAAAACCTGTCCTGTGAAGCAATAGTACCTACGAGGATGGATTCGGGAGTTAAAGTAAATGGTGAGTACTTGAGATATAAATAAAGGTGAGAAGAAGTCTAGAAAGAAAATTCAAGTATTCCGGAGGATAGCTATTACAAGATTAAAAGAAGCCATTAGTGATTAGGCCACCCAGGACTAGCTTGTGGAATGGATTAAATAGGTATTGAGAAGAGAGTTAGAGGAGATTATGGATCTGGAGCTTTCCTAGGAGTTAGGTAATGGTGTTATGACGATGTGATATATTTGTACTAACAATGTGATGTGATGTCAGTGGACTTGTTAACTATTGGATAACCTGTTCTACTTTATGACTGCAAAGTTGATGACGGGAGCATTACCAGTATGAAAGTGTTGATATGAAGCTACGAATACAATAACATGCAATGACAATTGAAGTGATCGTCGATTAAAGAAGGCAAATGGACCCAATAAGGGAGATAAGGTAGATTGAAGTAAATGGACCTTTATGTGATTGTTCCTTTAATTTGGTACCTTGTTATAGGTCGGAAGGACAACAACCAACTCATACAGTAAGGACAACCAAATTTATGATTTTCAAAATTTTAACAAGTTTTCGAAAAAGATTTTTCCTTACAAAATTTCAAAAAGCCTTTTTGAATAAAAATAAGTTTTAAACATTGGTTGTCAAGTTATTACTTGAGTTTCTTGTTTGTCAAAAGACTCGGATTAGCTGGAAGGATACTTATTTTAGATTTAGTATTGTTAATTCAGAGGACAAAGTGATCCGCGATTATGAAGAAGTTGGTTATTCATAACAGAAAGGTACAAATATTGTTTGATAAGATTAACAACGGAATCAGCGTACGGAGCAATTACTCATCCAATTACAGGACTATCCAAGTTCAAAGAATTCATTGATCTAATAGAAGCCTGAGTATGACTGAAGGAGATTGAGAAGAATTCCATATTTTCTCAAAAGAAGAATATTATTAACAAAAAGATCGCTATGTTGAATGATTCGGGGTTATTCTAAATTGAAAGAGGAAACTCGAGGTTATCTGGTAGGGACACCATTATGATCGAATTGTTAAAGTATTATACGTGTAGGTACGATGTTAAAGACGCAAGACCTAACAAGTAAGAATCTACCATAATGCTTAATTTGCGAAGGCATTTCAGCGTACTTTCTAAAGTTGATATATGACACAATTGGGATATGATCGAACAAGCTCGAAACATGAATACAAGTGAAATGTGGATGGTGACTAATGGTATCGTTCTTGTCTTCAATATTATAACATATATTTTTTTGTAATTCCTAAAAATGTATGAACTTATTTTCTTAATAAACTCCTTATGTTGAAACCAAAAAGGAGGATATTGCATTTCTTTCAAATTTAATTGTTCCCCTCAAGTTTTGCTCTCTGATTGGGACAAACAGTGTTATGATGAGACGCTTTGTCGGGATGACGAAGAGTCGGGTGGGACGCCACCTAATCATGTTATGTATGCCATATGGTACGAAAGACTGGCCATCTTAAGTACCAATGTGGTTGTCTCATTTATATTCAAATCGTCACTTCTTCTTTCTTTCCAACTCTAAGTTTAATAAAACCGTGAATCCTTCTAGTTGTTCTATCATACTGTTGTTCTTTGCAAAAAGTTTTTCAAGTAAAAATCAACGTATTCTGAACCAAGCGGGCAAAGTTCCATCTACCTCTCATGCATGGAAAGGAAACAAGGGCATATGGCGAGAATTGCAAATCACTAACCCAGTCATGAATGCACTAAGAGTCAAGGGAATCTACTCCAATAAGGAATACGTCTCCAAGAATGAGAGTTTATGATTTTTCTGTGAAATATGTTATTCAGAATACAGATGCGGTGATGTGAACGATTAATGTGGATACCTTACGTGTTAAAGTATTAAAAGTTGTGAGAGAAACATAATTGTTTATCTCTCAAGGTTTTGTTGATAAGATTAATTACCCTATTGAATCGATAAGATTATGATCAATGGATTAGCAAGTCGAGAATGTGTAATTGTTGAATAAGTAAGTACCAATGGTGGAATTGAGATTTCTGGCAATAAGTTGTGAAGAATTGATATCATTGGAAATAAGAGGATTTGACATTATTCTACGGAATGGATTAACTATTTGAGCATGATGCCCAGACAAACCGTTGTGATGAAGACATAGTCCTGAAGACGTCAAATGAGAATATGATGAGGTATAAAGGAAGAAGGAGGGTAAAGAATTTGTTAACGATGATTACGATGATGAAGATGTGAGCATTATGGTGATTATGGGATAAATAAAAGTTAGAAGCAAACAAAATTTGAAGATTTGATAGCAATTAAGGGGTTTCAAGATATGTTTCCAGATAAGTTATCAACATTTCCTCCAGAGAGAGAAATGAAGTTCGTGATCAACATAGCACCTGAAAGGAAGCCAGTGTCCAAAGCCCTGCACAGAATAACACCAGTTAAAATGAGAAAGTTAACAAAGCAGATGCAAGAGATGTTAGAAGAAGGAGCGATTAGACCCAGTGTACCCTTAAGGTGCACCGGAATTATTTTGTTAATAAGAAAGATGGAAGTATGAGGTTATGTATCAACTAGCAAAAGCTCAACAAGTTACTATCAAGAGTAAGCATCTGTTACCTTGAACCAATGATTTGTTTTCTTAAACGAAAGAAGCAAAGTACTTTTATAAGATTGATTTAAGACTTGGTATTTCACCAATTAAAGATTAAACCTATGGATATATCAAAGATAATTTTCAGAACTAAGTACTGTTCTCGTATTGTCATTTGAATTATCCAATATACCAGTAATATTTGAACTCGATGGACAGAATCTTTAAGGAATATCTTGATAAGCTGTAGTTGTGATACTTAAAGTCAACGGAGGACCATGCAAAGCATTTAATGGTAACTGGGAAGTTGGAGAAGAAAGAAGTTGTATGAAGTATAGTTCTTAGCATAAGTAACCAATGTGGAGAAGATCAAAAGAGATTTAGCAAAAATTAAAGTTATTATGAATGAAAAGAGATCAAAAACACCAAGAAAAGTAAGAAGTTTTATCATGGGCCGGTTACTATCGAAAATTTGTGCAAAATTTCTTGAAAGTTGCAATATCTTGGATGAAGCTAATTAGGAAAAGTAAGAAGTTTATATAAAGTAAAGAAGGGTGAAGCAAGTTTTACGGAGTTAAATGAAAGAATGGTTACAGTACCTGCTTTATCATTTTGAAAGTGTCAAGGAGATTTGGTAGTTTATAGTGATGTTTCTCATAAGGGAGTAGGATGTGTGTTGATGCAGCACAATAGTGTTATTGTATATGCACCCAGACAACCGAAACCCTATGAGTAGAAGTGTCCGACTCATAATTGGGACTAAGAGTAATAATATTGTGTTGAAAGATTGGGAAACATTACATGTATGAAGGAAGATATAAGATCTATACGGACCATAAGAGTTTGAAGTATGTATTCGCAAGGAAAAGCAAATGTAGTGGCAAGCGATAAGCAAAACGGAGAAAATAAACCTAGAGACTGCACCGAAAAGAATTACCTATGGAATTTTAAAAGTTGGAATTGGAAGTTAGATTTCATAATCCAAAAAGAGCAAGGATGGATAGTATGACCTTTCAATTGAAGTTGTTAAGGGAAAGATAAGGAGATGTCAAGAGAAGATAATGGATCACGATGTTAGTAGTTAGTAAGAGGAAATTTATACGCCCAGGAGAACGATCACGATATCCCCAGGTTTTCTTCCAGCACTTGGATGCTACAAGTAGAAGAATTAAGAAATGAGATCCCATAGAGAATTCATAATATAAAGTATTTAATTTATTGAAGAGATGCCTAGATATATGGAAATTTAAAGAAAAATAGTGATAACCAGGTATAAGAAGGGAATTTCAAAATAGATTGGGAAGTGTTGGACATGTCAAAGAATTAAGGCGAAGTATCGGAGGCCTAGGGAACAAGGCAGACCAAGGAGTGGTTTTACAAGAAGCGAATCGTAAAATGTATCAGTGATGTTGTTGGAAAAAAAGAATGAAATTATGAGATTATGTACAGATTATCTTGAATTTAATAAAACAACAAATAAGAAGAAGTGACCCCTACAAAGAATTGATTACCTATGAGACCTAATCTAAGAAGTGTGTTATGTCTCGAGGATTAACTTAAGATCCGACCTAAGAACATATCAGAGATTACGATTAAAGTAAGTTAAGAGCATTGCAAGCTCTGGTGATATTATGTGAAATAACAAGTGTATCAGGTGGCTATAAGGAATTAAGGAATGTGGTGCATAAGGAGTACTTGGATAAGCAAATTGTATTTATTGATAACATCCTTAGCTATTCAAAGGATAAGAAAGTTTGTGTGGAATGCCCAAAAAAAAAAATTTCCTCCAAAGATTAGAAGGAAAGCAACTATGCGTTGAGTTTTCAAATATAAATTTTTTTACAGAAGATTAACAAAAGCATCTGAATTAATCCATTAACAACTACCTGAACAAAGCCGTATAGTAACAGATGCCTTATGCAGAAAGAAAGGATTGGATGTAATTAAGACCATCGAGGAATTAATAAATGAATTGGAAAGAGTGGAATCTGAAGTTTATATATGAGATTACCTTTCAGCCTTAACTGATGGAAACGAATAGGAGATGTTTAAATGTTTGGAAACCAAGTTGAAAATGCGCAACGCTTACCATTATTTTCAGGTCCCACATTGAATCTAGCGAAGAGTCAAAGTGAGGAAACGATTCAGGAAAAACAAGATATGTGGAGAGGTTGAGTTTTAAGGAAAACTGAGATGATCATTTATCATCAATGTCAGCTTAAGAATGCTACTTTACCAAGCCTTATATGGACGCAAGTGTAGGTCCCCACTTTATTGAGATAAAATGGGAGAAAGGAAGTTGTCAAATTCTACGTTAATTCAGCACACCAAGGGCGTAGTGATATTGATTGAAGCAGTTTGGGATAGACAAAGCATGAAGGCGGATTTGTATCGAGAGATTGTATGGGTATAGAAATAGGATTAGTAGTGTGAGTAAAAGCTTTACCTTGAAAAAGGTTGGATAGATCTGAATAGAGAGGACAAGTTGAGTCCTAAATTTAGTAAACCATTTGAGGTATCGATAAATATAGATAAAGTTGTTCATGAGTTGATGTTACCGTCACAACAGTACGTACATATAATGTGTTTTTCCTGTCAAGGTTAGGGTGATAAGTATTTGATTCGAATCAAGTGATTAATCAGGAGCCAATGGGCTCTGGTCAAAGTTTGTTTTGCATATAGTGATCGATCTAAATTCTTGATCGTTAAAGGCAAGTCATTGAAAATGAGAGTATATCTATAATAGGTACGTTTGAAATCCTTGAGTAGAAGAGTCTACCTGGAAACTAAAGTCAGATATGCTTGACAAATAACCTCACTTATTTAGTTAGACCAGATTCTGAGGACATAATCTTTTAAGGGGGGAAAGATATAACGACTCGTGTATTTTTGAATTATTTAATTATGTAATTAAGGAAATCATTAAATGTAACATCTGGGAAATATCGTATAATTATTTATATCAATATATGATTATTATGTGAATATTATATGAATTTTTGGTGAATTATCTGGTGTTTGATAATAATATTTGGATGTTTGTATGTAATAAAATGTGAGTATGTTAATTTTAATATGTCCAGAATAAAATATAGATAATTAAGGTATTTTTCTGGTAATTTTTGGAGTATTAGATGATTTTATAATAATTTATGAAATTATTAATTATTTTCTGAATAATTACAAAATTATTTTATAAAGCCGGGAATCGTCCGACTTCAATCGTTTTTACGTTTTTACAACCCGAAACTCTTCCGAAAACTCCTTCCTAACCTAATCTGGTAATTCCGGACATTTTCCGTGTTCTGACTTTTTCGATCCGGATTACGGTTTGACCCGTGCGCGGCCCGGCGCAAGTTTTTCGATACGATAATCATTTCGGTGAACCAACGAAACCCGTATTTTCAAAAGACGGGATATTATTACATTATTTTCGTATAAAATATTTTATAAAAAGCCCGGTTTGGATAATTATCCAATTTTGGTATCAAATCGGATCGTTATTGCAGTTACTTAGCGGCTAAGCAACTAATAAAACGATCCAAATACGATCCAAAACGATCCAAAATTCCATAAATATAAATAGCCTATTTCTTATTTCGTTTATTCCGTTTATTCATTTGCAACCAGTTAAAATACCGAAAATACAGAGAAAACCCGAGAAAACCGATACGTTCCCGGGAATCAAACACACGAACGAAGGCGTTATCGAACTCCGATTCGGGCGTGCAGCATATCAAAACGAAGCTCTCGAAATCTTCTTTCTGAATCAATCATCAGTTTCTGCCCAGAAATCATGGTAATTTTCTTATTTATTTATTTATATTCGAATTATTTGGTAATTAAATTATGAAAATTTGTTCTTGATGTTGTTGATGTGATTTGATGCTTCCATGTTGTAGAGCATGTTTTTCTGGTCGATTTGGTATATTATACTTCAAAAATAGGGTTCAGTATCATATAGAAATTGAGGTTTAATTTTCTGAATTTTTTTTGAATATGTGTTCTTGGTGTTCTTGAAGAGTTCTGATAATCAAAGTCAATTTTGGAGGTGTTATTGAACACCAAATCACAAGTATGAATACCCGTTGTGAAGCCCTCAATCTGTTCTATCTGATTTTAGCATCAAAATCAACTGAGGATTGGTAATTTATAAATTCATAAATTTAGGGTTTATGCTCGATTTGGGGATTTTAATTTGGTTGATTCTGGGGAGATTTGGAGGTTACAGGAGTGTAGATCGTCGAAAGACGAATTGAATGAGGTATATATGATTAACGAACGATGGTCGGAAAGCGTTCGCCGGAAAAACTAGCTTAGCGGCGACGTTTTTTTTTCAGTCGAGTTTTCCGTCTATTCCTGTGATTTATTGACGATATGGTATATGTGAATAAGTTCCTGGATGCAACACCTTTGATTTCCATTAATTTGGCGATGTTCTGGGAGGTTTTTAGGCCGCCGGAAAAGCTCCATGGCGGTGGCCATGGAGTTCCGGCCGGCGTCGACGAGGAGGGTAGGGGAAGGAGGGAAAATTACAGTTTCCACCCCTGTCCTTTACAGGAATTTCATTTTTAATATCACAGTTTCAAAAACATATAAAAACCAGATTTCTGTTTTATTTATTTCTGAAAAATGATATTTTTATTATTTAAAAATCAGAAAATGGTTATTTAATTATTTTAAATCCAGAAAATTGTTTTAATTATTTATTTATTCAAAAATAAATCAAAATTATTTTATTTTTAATTATTTATAATTAATTGATTAATTTATAATTAATTGATTAATTAATTTAATTAATTATTAATTAATTTTAATTGATTTAATAATTAGATTTAATTATTTAAAATTGATTTAGAAATTCTGAAAAATAGTTTTGAGCTTTAAAATATTATTCTAAATTATTCTCGAAACTCGATAATTATTATAAAAGTCGTATTTAGGTATTCGAACCCTATTATTTAATTATAAAAATGATTCGGACACCGTTTTAATTCCGAAAAATGTTCAAAAATTCATAATAAATCAACCGTTCGTCCGTTTAATACGAAACAAACGCCTCTAGACTCAGAAAAATATTCTGCTTTTATTAAAATTATTTTTGAGACCTGAATTCTTTTGTATCAAAAGGATATTTGTTTTATGGATCATCCTGAGTCGGTTATTGATCAATACAATACTCTTTTTGACCCAATTTCAACTCTAAACATATCGAGACCTATCTTTTGACGATTCAACTTATATGTTACGTGAATTACGTGATTATGTGTTATCTGGATAATATAATTACTTGTCCTATGTATATGTATTATGCAAATAATAAGTCAACATGTCTTTTGAATGTTATCTGAATGAGATGTAATTCTTATATATATTATTATTATCGGACGGGTAGACGATAGGGATAATTGTATAGACTAGTCAATTATATACTGTCAGTTCATTGAATAGTATTATTTGTAATAGATGCATATAGTATGAGACGTTCAAAGCCAGATAGAGATGGTAGAAGTGAAGCCTGATTTCGTGTAATACTGAAATAAGTGGATTCGGAATAAAGATAACCTAAGAAGGTAAATGATAAGAAAGGTCAAGTAGCTCGTCAAGGGTAGTACAGAGGTGACAGGACTGAGTGATATGTCAACTAGTTAAAGATCAGAGGGATTCTCAATTGAGGCAAGTATTCCTAACCTTTCTCCTTAAATACTGCAAATATTTATTCTCTCCTATTCTAAGTTCAGAATAGTTAACTGTTTTATATTTCGCTGCAATTACTCTTATTATGCCAGTTCTTTTAAATTCTTGTTCCTATAATTCGATTGCTCTCTTGAGCAAATACCCATTCGTTCGGGTTATTTGCGAACCCTAATTTGGGATGTTTTGAAATCAGAATGATTTGATATCAAAATACTATACGGGCTGGATGATTATTATGAGGACCAGTGATGAGCTGGATCCTATGGGCCGGAGATGGACCGGACCCTTTAGGCTATAGTTGCCTGGGTGCCCCATATGTTGGTTGGGTCTATGCAGTTGGGTATAGATCCGCACTATCTCCTGACTGATCAGCAGGTTATAGTGCATATGTTGGTTTCTAGTGTTCAGTCCAATTTATTGTTGTTCTCCATTAATGGCATTCCCTCTTGAAATAAAACGTGAGTATGGTTTAAAGTTATTCTTTCTTAGCACTCAGTTTCGGGAAATTACAATGTTTCTAAATATATTCGAGGTTCAGATTGTTGCTGCAGCATTAGTTGCTCAGTGATAGTTAGGATCTTGAATGAATTGAGATCTTCTTAATTATTCAACCCGTCCTTATCAGGCTGGTTTAGCAGGCTAAGTCTATGGAAACTTAGTCGATAATGATGGATACTGAATAGTTAGGAATTTCTTGAACGTCGTTTTATGAATAGTTATTGCATCCATTGCTCAATTATGAAATGATACCAGAAGCTATTTTGAAAACACGCGATCTCTAAAAGCTCTGACAAAAATGTCATTTTGTCCTATGTGATTTATAGCAATGCAAATCAAATTGATTTTAAGTTGATAAAGTATATCCTTTAAATGATTTCGTGTTTCGCTCTTCAAAATATTTCCGAGATTTCGTCTGAAAGTTTTCTTTGAAATTAATGTTTAAGACTCAAATTATATACTTGTTGGGCATTTTTGGCTCACTCTTGCTTTGTCAATTCTTATTTCTGCCAGAAACAGATAAGGATACAAATGAATAGCTTAGATAGACAGCAGAAGATCGAGAAATCTCCGCTGCGAGAGGTTGAAGAAGTTAGAAGAATATGATTCGAGCATTAGTTCAGAGGTATTTATAATTGTATATTAGTTGTTGTAAGTTGTAGAAGATTAGATTCTTGTTTCATACCATAACCTGTAAACGATCCGGATTCAAGGGGTTATTTATTTATTTCTTTATTCTATGTAAGGATTGTTTAGTGACACCAAATCTTGACCCCGGATTTGGGGATGTTACAGTTTGGTATCAGAGCTACAGGTTATTGGTCACTGAAATAAGAATAGATGAGAGTAAGATAGGAATGATAGGCCGTACAAGATAGGAAAAATCCTAGGCATATTCAGGATAAATTGAGTTGAGTACGAATTAGGGTTAGCAGATCCAATAAGGAGATGGTAAGATAGGATTGCGAAGAAAGTGTAAGGCGAATATCACAACATTATAGGTATATTGAGTTCTCAGATTCTATAGTAATGAGAAATCGACAGATCGACGGAGACTGGGTAGGTTACCCTACTTTCATGTGGTTTTAAGGAAAATGCGATTGAGTTTTGTGAGTATTCGTGAGTTTCAGTACGATTTAACTTAGAATTAGGTAGTAAGACGAGCTCCCCGCCGAAGGTAACCAGTTGATGGAAGCTGATGAAGAACCAACATTGCGCGTTTCGAAGGCACCACCGTTGCGAGAAGATTCTTATCACTTATCGGAAGCTGCGCACGGAACAATATTTACCTTACTAGGTATAGGTACAACTAGCAAGAAGATGCGCCCTTATCTACAGACAGAACATCGAATCGCATGAGTGGTTGTGAGCATAACGTCAAGGATGATGACAGAAATGTCAAAGATAGTACTAAACGTCAGTGTTGCGATAGAATTGCGAATACAATGATTTACGATGGCGAATGAAGTTTCGGCGACTAATCAGTGCGAGCTGAATCCTAGGAAATATAGAAGAGGTACCAAAGTGAAGAGACCCTTATATGGACATTATTTTAATTAGACATGTCATTGGTAAACCATAAAAAAAAATATAGCAAGTGATGTATATAGTAATGACGACCAAATATTTGATTTCCAAAACTTTAAAATGAGATTTCAGAAAAGATTTTCTTAATCAACTTTCAGAAGATTTTTGCATGAAATGAGTTTTACAAATTGGTTGTCAAATTACTGCTTATGTTCTTGTTATTATAAACAGAAAATGACCTAAAAAGAAGAATGAAATTAGACTCAGTGTTGTTAATTCAAAGGACCAAGTAGACCCACCAGCAGGGAGAAGGCTTAAGGTTTGCTGTGAAAAATGAAAGTAAACATTGTTTAATAAAATCAATAATTAAATCAACATATTAAAATATTATTTACCCCAATTCATGAAATTATTAAAATTTAACGAGATTCGTGATTCGAATGGACGGAGGATGATTGAAAGAAATGGCAGAATCTTCTAGACGGTAGGTAGAAGAATCATATTTTATTGACAAAACTGAGGCGTTGCGTGATTAATGGGTATTTTACATGACATAGATGAAATCTGAAGCCGTGATTTTAACTTTAGAATGACGCAATTAAGATTAAATTATTGAAGCAGTTGGTGTGAAGGCATTTCCAGGAAGCATTTCGAAGCAGTGATGTGACTTGAATCGTGAACCTGTACTCGCACGATCCTGAAGACAGATATAGGTGAAGCATGGAAGGTGATCAACACTAATATTCTTTCTTCTAATACGATAGTATATGTTTATCTTGATTCGTGAATACGACTGAGTTTCTTCTGTTGATAAATTATATGAGGCAAAAACGAAAGAAAATTTATTGTATTCCTTCTGAATTGTTTCTCTTTTCGAATCCTTGATTTCTGATTGACACAACAGTGCTGTGATATGACGTTTTGTCGAAATGACGAAAAGTCGGGTGGGACGCCACCTAATCATGTGTTGTATGCCATATAGTATGAAAGACTGGCCATCTTGAGTACAAATATGGTTGTCTCATTCTTCACTCATTTTTCTTCTCTCAATTTTCTGATTTATCAGTTCTCCCAATCGTCTGTGGCATTGTTATTTCTTATTCAATTTTCAATCAAAATCATATTCACAAACTCTCCCTTTACGTAGAGTCTGTTCTCTGACGATTTCAAAAGAAATGAAATAGTGTGATACGTGGAATTATACAACGAACATAGATACGATTGTAAATCGATAAATGGTGGACATCTGCGAGCAAGGAAAATATATGTACCGACAAATATGGACGTGGCTTAGACATCAAGTCAGACAGTGGTTCGTGTTACGAGAATCTCATCAGTACGATAGATTGTGGTAACATGACGCGCATCAAATCAGAGGATCTCGACGTGAAATGAATCGTTAGTGAATTGTAATAATTAGATTAATTACAAAATAAGGAAGTAAGTTGTGTACGTCAGACGGAGCAAACGAGTATCGGGACGACGATTAAAAATAGAGGAAATTCTGAACAATTACTCAGACATGCAATTACTACGTAAAACATTCCTTCGTCGCGGGAAGATATTAGTCATGAAGATTCAAGATGGAAGAAATCTTAAATGTAATCAGACTGCGAACGTGCTCTTCAAGAAATCGTGAAATTCTCTAACTTGCGTAAATAAGTGATGGTGAATTCAATGTTTAAACCCGGGCCAGTGATGAAAGTTTGATGCAGAACCATAAGTAGAGATGAAGCAATGGTGATTCGATGATGAAACCTTTTAAGAAATAATGATATAACGATTAAGGTTCTACCAGATTGCGACGATAGTAATGAAAACCGTGCGTGGTTATTGAAAGATAAACGGAATAGTTAATAAAAATTAAGTGTGTATCGTCAACAATAAATGATTGGTATGACCAATTAAATGATGCGGTATAATTTTTCTATACACAATTAGTAATGACAATAAATAAGTTAAAATACTCGCGAAATAAAATTTTGAGACATGAGATAAATTTTAAAGCTTACTGGTAAAATTATGGTAACATTCTGAAAGAACTAGGAAGAAAGTGGTTATATTAATCCTTGTTGATTTAAAGATCTTAGGTTTCATTTCAAAAGATATATGTTATTCCAGTTAATCATACCTATACTAAGCAAAAGGATATAGTTCGAGCTATGGTCGATGGATGAATTGGTTAATAGAAATGGATGGATGTGATTGTAGATAATTTGGTAGGTTGATGGTGTCGGCTTGAGTTCGACTGGTAGTCAATGGTATAGGGGAGGTGCTGCCCAGATTTTCAGAAATTACCCTACATGTAAGGATAAAGGAGTGTATCCTCGCTTCCAGTTGTACTCCAAATGGTTGTGATTTCGGTTCGTGAAGAAGAATGTTATGATCAAACTGACTTTATGTAATTGGTCTTTGATTCTAGTTAGCTAGTTTTTACTTGGTTTAAGTGATCGGTTAAAAGAGTTAATTGATCAACTTTACCAACTAATGGTTAGCTAAATGGAGATCGATTCCAATTAGATTGAGTTAAACTCTAACATGATGATCCAAAATCAAAACGATTGGCAAGTTAAAGGAAGTGATGACATTAGCAGGAATCGAAAGTTTAATAAAATTAGCGTGATGTACCACAAACATGTACGAGACTTTATCTAGATGAATACGCTCTTTTCGATAAACAAGAGGAACATAAAGTAATTGGTACATTCTAGTAAAAAGAATATTTCCAAGAACTAAAGGTTCAAGATAAAGCAAAGAGGTTCTATTATCTGAGATAGTATTCCCGGAAGGACCGGAAAGTATAATCATATCGAATGGCGATTGAATAAAATTTGTCGAAAGCTCATAAATCTAAGTATCTAAGGTACACTAACAAAGTATTCATGCGAATTTGGGAAGAAGAAATGCTGATCAATGGAGGGAAAGTCAAATACGTGAACTGCGATGATTTAAGCAAGGCTAAAGAAATAGCTACCAAAGAAATTCGATAACTCTGTTAGTAAAAATTTAAATAGTACAAATAAAAGCCCTCATTCCAGTGTGAACTCCATAAATGACCTATCCAATAATAAACAAAGTAATATTACTAAGATAATGAATGATGAGAACGAAGAACTAATCAAGACAAGAAGTGAAATAAAAAGGATGATAAAGAAATTTTATAAAATAAAATAATCCAGAAAATATGTAAGTTGGGAACGTCGGTTGTGCCAGAACTATTAGGAGAATGAGATGGAGCGTCGATAGTTAAAAATAGGAGTTCATTCCAAGAATGCATGTAAGCAGGGAATGAATAAAGGGATAGGAAAAGTGAGAAATTGAGAGTAGGTTTGATCCGACTCCTGGAATATACTGACACTTATTTTGTTGTTAAATATCAAACGTGGTATTAATATAGATGATTGGTGTTGACTTCAGTATAGAATGTTGTTAGCATCAAAGTTCATATTGATATCTAATTTGATATGACAACAAAATTTAGTATTAGTACCAAGAATTCGGTTTTGAATAAAGTTATGGTTCATTCTATTCCAAATTAATATTCCATTTAAAGAGTAAAAGATTTCACTTGATGAATCTACTTGTTAATAATTAAAAAGAAATTGAAAAATACTACAAAATGGTGAGTTAAATGCGATGGTCGAGATTGCCTCTTTAATTGTTAGTTTTAATATATTCAAAACATTTCGAAGCATTAAACGCCATGAGTTTAGGATATCGGGCGGATACGGAGTGAAAGTACAAGAAACCAACTAAAGGTTCTTGAATACGATTAAAAACAATTATAGGCCAGATTAACCAAACAGAAGGAGACACGAGAAGTAAAGTTGAACAGTCAGGAAAATAGAAGGTGCATAATCGCAAATTGTTAAAATTAGAAAGAAAATCAGATTGGTATAACTCAAGTTAGTCCATCAAGACAATGAGATAGATATAACGGTTACGAATGAGCTGACCCTTTTGTTATAGGCATAACGAGTTCATAAGATATTTAAATGTATATAGCTGAGAAAGGTAATTTAGTTCCCTACGTATAAAAATGAAGGGTGATTTAGGTTATGTGAGTAACTGACAGATTTAATGTCAGTGAAAGACCGCTAAATTGTGATTAAAATAATGAGACCGAGGAATTATAGGAAAGGTACTTGGGGAATATCATAATTAACGTCAGAAAGCCAATGCGCCCCGGTTCCCATGCATCATTTACAAATGAAGAAGAAAATTACAGGAACGGTTACCTCCAGTGCGATAGGAAGTGATTACAAATTAGATTATTTGAACGAAGAAACATATGAGGACGAGATTCAACACCGAGTAACAATTGGAAATGCACGTAGGCACGAGTTATTAGAATTAGAAAGAAAAAGAGAATTAAGATGTGTTATGTTGTTCCTCCTAAGTAGTAAATAGACATGATAAGTAGAAGTGAGTTGGCTTCACCGTTACTCATACAGCGCATTCATAAGGCGTTTATCTGTAGATATTCGGAAGGAGTAGGTTAGCTCCAGTATATATAGGAGATGGAGAGTTGAATTGAGTTATGCAAGCAATAAATAAAATATGATATTAGCAAGAGGCTATAAAGGAAAGATTGGTATTATACGTTAAAGTTATGAAAAATTATGAGGTTGAGAGATTAACCTGAAAAAAAATGAAAGTTATATACTTGAAAAATATTAGTATTATTCCTTAGCGTGATTCTGAGGACAGAATCCTTTTAAGGGGGGAAGGATGTAACATCTGGGAAATATCGTATAATTATTTATATCAATATATGATTATTATGTGAATATTATATGAATTTTTGGTGAATTATCTGGTGTTTGATAATAATATTTGGATGTTTGTATGTAATAAAATGTGAGTATGTTAATTTTAATATGTCCAGAATAAAATATAGATAATTAAGGTATTTTTCTGGTAATTTTTGGAGTATTAGATGATTTTATAATAATTTATGAAATTATTAATTATTTTCTGAATAATTACAAAATTATTTTATAAAGCCGGGAATCGTCCGACTTCTATCGTTTTTACATTTTTACAACCCGAAAACTCCTTCCTAACCTAATCTGGTAATTACGGATATTTTCCGTGTTTTGACTTTTTCGATCCGGATTACGGTTTGACCCGTGCGCGGCCCGGCGCAAGTTTTTCGATACGATAATCATTTCGGTGAACCAACGAAACCCGTATTTTCAAAAGACGGGATATTATTACATTATTTTCGTATAAAGTATTTTATAAAAAGCCCGGTTTGGATAATTATCCAATTTTGGTATCAAATCGGATCGTTATTGCAGTTACTTAGCGGCTAAGCAACTAATAAAACGATCCAAATACGATCCAAAACGATCCAAAATTCCATAAATATAAATAGCCTATTTCTTATTTCGTTTATTCCGTTTATTCATTTGCAACCAGTTAAAATACCGAAAATACAGAGAAAACCCGAGAAAACCGATACGTTCCCGGGAATCAAACACACGAACGAAGGCGTTATCGAACTCCGATTCGGGCGTGCAGCATATCAAAACGAAGCTCTCGAAATCTTCTTTCTGAATCAATCATCAGTTTATGCCCAGAAATCATGGTAATTTTCTTATTTATTTATTTATATTCGAATTATTTGGTAATTAAATTATGAAAATTTGTTCTTGATGTTGTTGATGTGATTTGATGCTTCCATGTTGTAGAGCATGTTTTTCTGGTCAATTTGGTATATTATACTTCAAAAATAGGGTTCAGTATCATATAGAAATTGAGGTTTAATTTTCTGAATTTTTTTTGAATATGTGTTCTTGGTGTTCTTGAAGAGTTCTGATAATCAAAGTCAATTTTGGAGGTGTTATTGAACACCAAATCACAAGTATGAATACCCGTTGTGAAGCCCTCAATCTGTTCTATCTGATTTTAGCATCAAAATCAACTGAGGATTGGTAATTTATAAATTCATAAATTTAGGGTTTATGCTCGATTTGGGGATTTTAATTTGGTTGATTCTGGGGAGAATTGGAGGTTACAGGAGTGTAGATCGTCGAAAGACGAATTGAATGAGGTATATATGATTAACGAACGATGGTCGGAAAGCGTTCGCCGGAAAAACTAGCTTAGCGGCGGCGTTTTTTTTTCAGTCGAGTTTTCCGTCTATTCCTGTGATTTATTGACGATATGGTATATGTGAATAAGTTCCTGGATGCAACACCTTTGATTTCCATTAATTTGGCGATGTTCTGGGAGGTTTTTAGGCCGCCGGAAAAGCTCCATGGCGGTGGCCATGGAGTTCCGGCCGGCGTCGACGAGGAAGGTAGGGGAAGGAGGGAAAATTACAGTTTCCACCCCTGTCCTTTACAGGAATTTCATTTTTAATATCACAGTTTCAAAAACATATAAAAACCAGATTTCTGTTTTATTTATTTCTGAAAAATGATATTTTTATTATTTAAAAATCAGAAAATGGTTATTTAATTATTTTAAATCCAGAAAATTGTTTTAATTATTTATTTATTCAAAAATAAATCAAAATTATTTTGTTTTTAATTATTTATAATTAATTGATTAATTTATAATTAATTGATTAATTAATTTAATTAAATATTAATTAATTTTAATTGATTTAATAATTAGATTTAATTATTTAAAATTGATTTAGAAATTCTGAAAAATAGTTTCGAGCTTTAAAATATTATTCTAAATTATTCTCGAAGCTCGATAATTATTATAAAAGTCGTATTTAGGTATTCGAACCCTATTATTTAATTATAAAAATGATTCGGACACCGTTTTAATTCCGAAGAATGTTCAAAAATTCATAATAAATCAACCGTTCGTCCGTTTAATACGAAACAAACGCCTCTAGACTCAGAAAAATATTCTGCTTCTATTAAAATTATTTTTGAGACCTGAATTCTTTTGTATCAAAAGGATATTTGTTTTATGGATCATCCTGAGTCGGTTATTGATCAATACAATACTCTTTTTGACCCAATTTCAACTCTAAACATATCGAGACCTATCTTTTGACGATTCAACTTATATGTTACGTGAATTACGTGATTATGTGTTATCTGGATAATATAATTACTTGTCCTATGTATATGTATTATGCAAATAATAAGTCAGCATGTCTTTTGAATGTTATCTGAATGAGATGTAATTCTTATATATATTATTATTATCGGACGGGTAGACGATAGGGATAATTGTATAGACTAGTCAATTATATACTGTCAGTTCATTGAATAGTATTATTTGTAATAGATGCATATAGTATGAGACGTTCAAAGCCAGATAGAGATGGTAGAAGTGAAGCCTGATTTCGTGTAATACTGCAATAAGTGGATTCGGAATAAAGATAACCTAAGAAGGTAAATGATAAGAAAGGTCAAGTAGCTCGTCAAGGGTAGTACAGAGGCGACAGGACTGAGTGATATGTCAACTAGTTAAAGATCAGAGGGATTCTCAATTGAGGCAAGTATTCCTAACCTTTCTCCTTAAATACTGCAAATATTTATTCTCTCCTATTCTAAGTTCAGAATAGTTAACTGTTTTATATTTCGCTGCAATTACTCTTATTATGCCAGTTCTTTTAAATTCTTGTTCCTATAATTCGATTGCTCTCTTGAGCAAATACCCATTCGTTTGGGTTATTTGCGAACCCTAATTTGGGATGTTTTGAAATCAGAATGATTTGATATCAAAATACTCTACGGGCTGGATGATTATTATGAGGACCAGTGATGAGCTGGATCCTATGGGCCGGAGATGGACCGGACCCTTTAGGCCATAGTTGCCTGGGTGCCCCATATGTTGGTTGGGTCTATGCAGTTGGGTATAGATCCGCACTATCTCCTGACTGATCAGCAGGTTATAGTGCATATGTTGGTTTCTAGTGTTCAGTCCAATTTATTGTTGTCCGCCATTAATGGCATTCCCTCTTGAAATAAAACGTGAGTATGGTTTAAAGTTATTCTTTCTTAGCACTCAGTTTCGGGAAATTACAATGTTTCTAAATATATTCGAGGTTCAGATTGTTGCTGCAGCATTAGTTGCTCAGTGATAGTTAGGATCTTGAATGAATTGAGATCTTCTTAACTATTCAACCCGTCCTTATCAGGCTGGTTTAGCAGGCTAAGTCTATGGAAACTTAGTCGATAATGATGGATACTGAATAGTTAGGAATTTCTTGAACGTCGTTTTATGAATAGTTATTGCATCCATTGCTCAATTATGAAATGATACCAGAAGCTATTTTGAAAACACGCGATCTCTAAAAGCTCTGACAAAAATGTCATTTTGTCCTATGTGATTTATAGCAATGCAAATCAAATTGATTTTAAGTTGATAAAGTATATCCTTTAAATGATTTCGTGTTTCGCTCTTCAAAATATTTCCGAGATTTCGTCTGAAAGTTTTCTTTGAAATTAATGTTTAAGACTCAAATTATATACTTGTTGGGCATTTTTGGCTCACTCTTGCTTTGTCAATTCTTATTTCTGCCAGAAACAGATAAGGATACAAATGAATAGCTTAGATAGACAGCAGAAGATCGAGAAATCTCCGCTGCGAGAGGTTGAAGAAGTTAGAAGAATATGATTCGAGCATTAGTTCAGAGGTATTTACAATTGTATATTAGTTGTTGTAAGTTGTAGAAGATTAGATTCTTGTTTCATACCATAACCTGTAAACGATCCGGATTCAAGGGGTTATTTATTTATTTCTTTATTCTATGTAAGGATTGTTTAGTGACACCAAATCTTGACCCCGGATTTGGGGATGTTACATTAAATGAATAAAATATGTGTATTGGTCTTGACCTCTATGTGTTGTTTGATTATTGATGTGTGATTTATAGTGTACCGGGTTGTCCGCGTGATTAATTATGGAGTCGTATTGAATTTTTTCAATTTCAAAAATGGATTTAGTGCAAATTTATTTGCATAAATATTTAGAATATCTCTAAAATTGTTTTTATGGTTTTATAATTACAATAATTATTAATGGGATTTTATAAGATTTAGAAATCAATATTTTATTAATTATTTAGCCCTGAGTGATTTTCTGATTGTATTTATTCATAAAATTTGTATTTAATTCCAGAATTCTTTAAAAATTATGAAACTCAAATTTATTTAAGTTAAGAATATTCTGAGAATTTTAAAACTATTTTAGGAAATTTTGAGATTAATTTTACCCGCACGTCGATTCATTTAATTGATACAAGCGGGTATAAAGTGTACTTTAGAAATTGTTTAAAAATCACGAAATTTATATTTTTATTAATTTCAGGATATTTGTAATATTTTACGACTAAATTTTTAGAATTCGGGTTAATTTTTATTTATAAGTTTGTTCGTTATTTTTGCAAAACGCGAACCAAATTTGGGGCTACAGTAGAAAACAAGATACGTGTTACGATTTCGTAAAATTATTGAAACGCGGCAGTAGTAGTATTATTCGAGAGAAGAATAAAAAGAAAGGGGGGGGATACGCAGCACGTCCCTGTATTTCATTTCTTCAACCTCTCAATCTCTCTCTACATCTCTCGGCCCTCTCTCTTTCAGTCAATCTCTCCCTCGTCTCTCTCTCCGATTTCTTCCTATTTCGGGTAATTATTGCCTGTATTCTCTTGTCTGATGTGCCGTCTATGATTTCTTTCCGCTTTGCCAGTCGCCGCCGGCTTCTTTTTCGGCGAGGTGGCCCGACGAGGCGGTGTTGTGCGTCGTGCGTGACTCTGTTTATGTGTCTGTGTGTATGTGTATCTCCGTGGATGGTATTGTAATTGTGCAAGCTCAGTACCTTAATTTCTTTTCTGGAGAATCTCCGCCGTTGCTCCTGGTTGTCCGATATATACATATATATTGCTTATATGTATGTATATGTGATGGTTGTGCATCCTTGTTCTGGGTTATCTCCTATTATGCTAGTATCCCACTTATTATTCGATTGTTGCCTTGGTTATTCGAAGTATTTTATGGAAAATTCGAATGAATTTTATGACTATTCGGATGACTTGATTTTGGAATATTAGTATTTCTTATCGGTGAAATTTGTAATGGGCATCCGAATTAATCCGGTACCGCGAATTTGCCGCCGTCAGCGATGAACATCCGTGAGCTGACGGTGGACTATGATGTTTATTCTGAGTCCTAATATTTTAAAATAAATAAATGAAAAAGCACGAATAATAATAATTAGTAGGTTTAAATCAGTGATTGGGATTTGTGGAATTGGAATGTGATTGGATAATTGTTGCGATTATTGTGATTGGGGTTTGGCGTCGATTGATGTTTCGACGGGTAGTCCGATAAACAAAGGAGGCGCTGCCCGATTTCCGGGAAACCAACTATGGAAATGCGGGAGCGTATCCGGTAATTATCGGGACGTCGAGTCAATATATATATACTTATACTTTATACGAACTTGATTGTATATTGTGGTGAATGTTCTGTCCAAAACTCAGTAACCCTAATTTCGTAAAATGACGAGTATACATATTTTCTGAAAATGAACACTGAACCGATTTTGAGAACGTGAACCCTTATTGTTGTTTGTGTTATTATAATATGAATGATTACGAGTCGGAATATGTTATCGTATGGGTAGGTGGTTAGTGAGGATATGTCAAGCATAACTGGGTATCTAACATAGAGTATTTCGACCCTGTAGGTTCTAGTCGGAAAACCGAAAGTGGACAATGGACTAAGGATAACCTAGTGACCAGTCGACGAGCTCAGTAGAGTTTCAACAGAAAAACCTGAGTGTCGAAGATGAATCCAATGGAATCTAGTGGTTGGAAATTAAAGCCTGAGCGACAGAGTCGGCTCAGTATTGATCAGTAATAGTTATAAAACCCTGTAAGGCAAGTACTTCTGAACTTTTCGTCAAGATATATCGCAAATATTTTCGAACTGTTTCATAGCATATCGCTATTATTCAAAATAACCCTTGTTTTATATTGCAAGTGCTTTAAACTATTTACCCTTGAACCCTGATCTTTCTTGATCTTGAGCCGTAAGCCTTATTCTTTGTAAACCATCCTTTGTTGATCCTCAGACACCAAACCATACAAATATGATACTACTCCCCAAATGTATAACTACAAAACACCAAACACTGGAACAAAATTGTTTGAAAACACAGAAACTTTTATACTCCAACCATTCTTTATAACATCAAAGAACTATACCTTGAAAAATCATTATTTGTCTAATACCGGATCCTTTACGGACTGAAAACCATTTCTTATACATACCCTGATATACCCTTGTGATATCCATGAGTTTCCTTATGTTTTATTCAACTGTTTAATCATCATTGATTATGATCTTGTTGTATTGAATTATATTGTTTATCATATTGAACTGCTTTAGAATTGGATAGTTTTTTATATGTATGGACTAGATTCGTGGTCAGACCATATAAATGGTCAAGTTAGGTCAATGTGTGCCTTGGATCCAGTAGTTAAAGCATTATTGTGTGCTTTGCTCGGGGTTAGTGCGTGACTGATCAGCAGCCTAACCTTGGCTTTAAAAACTTAAAATGAATATCCAATTCTAATGATTATTTAGCAATAAACTTGATTCCTCTGAATCATCTCGTTTGATCATTGATTAACCTCAATTATTGTCATTGTGACTTGCTGAGCTAGTTAGCTCACTCTTGCGAATTTTTTTATATATTCTACAGTTAAGAAGGATACGGTTGATTGCGAGGTTTCCCCAGTTCAATGTACGAGCTAGGATTTCAGATTGAGTTGGATCGAGCTAGCAGGAGCTTATTTTGGTAGTGAGATAGTAAGATTGTAAGAATAATTTTATTATCAGTTGTAAGTTAAATTAGTTGGGATTTGGTACGATGTAATAAAAGTTAAGGTTGTGTCTTGTTTTCATACTTTAACCTGTTACAATCCATGGTTATGTAAAGCAGGGTCATTGCAAATAGTATCTTATATACAGGTTTATATGTTGTGTTTGTGTTGTGGACCCCAAACTTCTGACTGGGGTTTGGAGGGCGCCACAATGCGGCTCCTTTAAGAAAAATATTTTTGATTGGATGAATGGGTAAGAGGTTGTGACGATGGTCCGGTGAAGGGCTGTGTATTATATGAAATATTTATAATACAACTTTTGCCTCATATATTACGACAAATTGTAATATATATGATGATTATTATAGGCCAATGTGTTGCCTATTATTTTGGGTACCCCTTGTTTTTGGACAGTGCGATATGTTGTCTTTTTACTTGAGTACTCGTGTTGTTGGACATGTTTCTATGAATCATGATCCAGTGCTATCACACAAACTGATCAGCTGTGATGTTACGTCCATCAGTTAAGGATTCCAATCTAAAACTTATCATTTACTCGTTAAGCTTATGAGAGCTTTTATTCTCGTGCATATATTATTTTTGATAATCATAAAATAAATGATTTATCAAGTGTTTCTTGTTTGGATAAATGTGAGATGCAGTTTTGATTCATTTTTATGATTGATGTTGATATTTAATTTGCTGTTAATATCAAAAATTGGTATTGATATAAATGATTGATGTCGACTTCAATACTTCAGTACTGGTATGTTGTGAGCATCTAAGATTAATATTATATCCAATTTGACGTTGACAGCAAACTGAATATTAATGTGAAGAGTGGGGTTTTGAATAAAGTTTATGATTCATTCTATAATCACCATTTCATATTGTTATTTACAATATTCTTGTAAATACTATTTTATAATTTCTGATCTTTAATGGGATTCAAATTATTGTTGAAGCATTTTCGCTCAAAAATATCAAAAAAGGTTTTGAATACAGTTGACGAAACAATTATTGGATTCCTTAACTAAATTTTCTGGTTCATCAATTATGATTTTAAATGTTTTGCTATATTACAGATGTCAGTTTTTATATCAAAAGACCATATATATGTTATACTGAACTTGCTGAGCATTTCTTTCGCTCATACTTGCCTATTTTAAAATTAACCTTCCAGTAAGGATTAACTTGTGTTGTTTAGCCGCATAATTCGAGAAAGGCTGAGCAGGATGCAATTACGAAGATGATTGGTCCAGGGTTAATGGAACTAGAGTAAGTTCTATTATGTAAAGTTGTTTATATATATGTTGTAGTTATTTTATTATATAGTTTGGCCCAGTCTACTTCTTTTCGAAGTTATGCCAGTGGGTTTAGTTTTGATGTTTGAGTTTGGAAATTGTTGAAAAGAGTTTTAAAAGAAGGAAAAGAGAAAAAGTTATTTATGGAATTTGGAATTCTTGTTTCTAGAACTGTAACCTAAAAAATCTTGGTATAGTTTGGGTCCAAAGATGTTATATTTCAATTGCTAGAATTTGTTTATTGATTAAACATGCCATTTTATTTTGAGGTTTCATTATGACGACCAAATCCTCTGACCCCGAATTTTGGGGCGTAACAGCTTTGCTTACAGTTTGAGGTGTAACAACCTTGGTCTCTCCATTATGTTCAAAAACGAAAATTGGAGTACCATTTTCACCACCATCATCATAGACACATGTTCTCCAAAAAGCAAGAACATTGTGTTCAGAAATAACAATAGGGTTTGTAAGAGCATACCCTACCTCACTTGCAACAAGCAAATCCTGAAAGATATGATACTCAGGATGGACCCCAGTCTTGTCTAGAATGGTTGCATAGTTGTTTGGAACAAACTTGGCACCATTATAATTAAAAGCCTTGGTTGTAACTGGTAAAGTCATTTTGAACTGTTTGAGAAAAAGCTTAAAAATTGATTAGGGTGTCAGAGTTTAAACAAGAGAGAAGAAGTAGGAGAGTAAAAAGAGTTTGGTGAAAAGATAATTTGATAATTTAAAATCAATAATTGATTTTGTATAACTCATTACTCTTTTACAAACGATTCAACTTAGTGGGACATGTGGCATAATCCTATTACTCAACAAATAATCATGGAACAAATAATAAGGAGCAGTAAAGACATGCACGGTTACAGAAGGTAATGCGCTGTAATTACTGAACCATTTTCCTGTGTACACGCCACTAGCTATAGAGTTTTAATCATTGCATAAAATTACCCACTAAATCACAGCCAATAATGTGATGAAAAATAGTGACCCAAATATTTTCTGAATAAATTCAAAAACATCAGAATTAAATAGTCAATCAGATTTTGACTACTATCAATATTTAACCAAATATTGTCATAGTTTATCAGTCAACACACATGTTTGACTAATATCAATATTTAATCACATCATCAGAGTTTATCCATGTAATAAATTTAGATAACAACTTATCACAATTTAATACTCTATTTAATTTTTATAAGGCAAATAACATGAAAACATGGCATCAGTGCTTAACACAGTTATCAGAATTTCAAAAATACTGATACATAAAAACATATACCAAAATCTGATCACATAGGCCTGTTACAAAACATAATTTATTCATTAGTATTTGAGAAATATCCTGAGATCATTCCCAACTTATTAATCAATCTTGTAAAAGTAGCTTCACAAAGTAGTTTGGTGAAGATATATGCTAATTATGATCTGTAGGCACACAATACAATTCAAATGTACCTTCCATCACATGTTCCCGTATGAAATAGTATCTAATGGTGATATGCTTTGTTACTGAGTGTTGTACTGAATTTCCTGTCATTGCAGTGGCACTTTAATTATCACAACATATAGGAATTTTAGAATATTCTAACTCATAATCCAGAAACTGATTCTTTATCCAAAGAATCTATGCACAATAGCTTCCTCCAGCAATTTACTCAGCTTCTGCAGTTGAAGTGGAAATTAACTTTTGTTTCTTGCTAAACCAATCAATCTGCCACCAAGAAATTGGCAGCTTCCTAAAGTTCTTTTCTTGTCTATTTTGTATCCTGCAAAACCAGCATGTGAATATCCAATTAGCTTAAAGTTTGAATCTCTAGGATACCATAAACCAAGATTCATGTTTCTCTTAAGATATTTGAAAAAAAATTCCCAACTAAAAGATATGATTCCCTTGGATTAGATTGGAATATTACATATTGACAAGTAGCATACATGATATCAGGCCTACTAGCAATCAAATATAGGAGTGAGCCAATCATACCTCTGTATTTAATTATATCTACTGGTGAACCAGTATTTAAATCTAACTTGATAACAGTGGCCATGAGAGTTGTAGCAGTTGAACTATCTTGCATTCTAAATATTTAAGTAAAATCCTGGTATATTTAGCTTGATTAATGAAGATCCCTTCTTCAGTCTTCTGACTTGTAATACCAGAAAATTACTTAAATCTCCCATCATACTTACAAGATATCTGGACCGCATTAACTTGGCAAATCTCTTATAGCGTTTATCATTAGTAAAACCAAAAATGATATCATCAACATATATATGAAATAACAATAAGTCCTTACCATGATACCTATAAAATAAAAATTTATCAATGGTACCTCTTTTGAATCCACTTTCCAGGAAAGACTGTGCAAGTATCTCATACCAGGCTCTTGGAGCGTGCTTTAGTCCATAGAGTGCTTTATCTAACTTCTAGACATGATTTGGATAATTTGGATCAATAAACCCTGGAGGTTGTTCAACATACACTTCCTTATCAAGTTCACTATTAAGAAATGCAATGTTTACATCCATTTGGAATACCTTAAATTTCATGTGAGCAACATAGGCCAGAAAACTTCTGATGGCCTTATGCCTAGCAACTGGAGCAAAAGTCTCATCATAGTCAATACCTTCTTGTTGAGAATATCCTTTTGCAACCAACCTTGCTTTTATTCGTTGTAACAATTCCCTTACTATCAGTATTGTTTCTGAGCACCCACTTAGTACCATATACTAATTTACCTTTTGGTCTTGGTACTATCATGATTTCCAATGATTAAGTCAGGAGTATGTACCTTAGTCCATTTTCTTATAGAATGAAGTTGGATCTTTGAATTAAAGCCTCCCCTTGATCTATGAAGTCTCTATTTTCACTTTGATGTGCATCATTATTATTTCCTGAAGCTCCCCTGAATCAGTGCTTCCAGAGTGATCAATATTTGCTTCATCAGTAGTTGAGGAATCGGAGTTTGATAAAGTATCTACTGATGTTTCTTGATTTAAATCACTTAAGTTTGACTCTTAATGTGAATCATGTTGGGCCCCGTCAACATGTGATTTAATATTTGTATTATTGCCACTGAAAAGTGGCTTATCAGAGTTTAAAGTGATATTAGGATGTGCAGTATCAGAGTTTGTCAGTCCATCAAGATTTAGCTGTTCAGCATATGGTACTTCATTTTCAAATCTCAATTCTTCATGATCATCTTTATCTTCTAAACCTGTAATCTTCTTGTCATCAAAAGATACATGAATAGATTCCATGATCACCCTTGTTCTTAGATTGTAAACTCTGAAGGCTTTTGTTGACAATGGATATCCAACAAAATTCTTTCATCAGCTTTTAAATCAAACTTTGTAAGCTAATCAGATGAGTTTTAAGGAAAAAAATACTTGCAGCCAAAAATGTGAAAGTATTTCAAGTTTGGTTTATTTTCTTTCACCTTCTTAAACGGTGTCTTTCTATGGTTGTTTATCTGAGTTGCATTTTGTGTGAAGCAAGCAGTTTGCGCAGCCTCAGCCCAGAAATAGGTTGGCAATTTTGATTCCTCCAGCATGATTCTTGTAGCTTCTATAAGAGTTGTATAATTTCTTTCAAAACTCCATTTTGCTGTGGAGTTCTAGGGGTAGAAAATTCATGTTTGATCCCCTTGAATTTATAGAATTATTGCATAGTGTTGTTGTTGAATTCAGTTCAATTGTCATTTTTAATTATCTTCACTTTATATTTTGATCCTTTTATCAGTTGCCTCACATGATCAAGAAGAATGGATAGAGTCTCATCCTTTGTATGCAAGAAATATACCCAAGTATATCTTGTGTACTCATCAACAATCACAAGTGCATAACTTTTTTTGGCTATAGACAATACATTTACTGGACCAAAAAGATCAATATGTAATAAGTGATATGGTTCAAGAATGGAAGATTTAGTCATACTCTTGAAAGATGATTTCCTTAACTTGGACTTCTAAAAGAATCACATAGGCATCAAGAGTAACACTGCATTGAGCAATCCTCTTACAAGGTCTTCTTTACAAGTTCAATAATGTTGTTAAGTTCAAGTGAGAAAGTCTTCTGTGCCAGTTCCAACAATTGCTCTACTTAACAAACATATAGCAGAGCCATTAGTATTTGGTGGAAACCCTGGATTCATACAAGTTCCATTTATGTAACCAATCATTGCAACTTTGCCATCTGAATTGTTAACAATTTCAGAATGTTCTTTATAAAAGTCAACATGGTAACCTCTATCACAAATTTGGACTCACACTGATCAAATTATTCTTGAGTCCTGCAACAAGAGCTATATTTTCAAAGATAACATTCCCAAATTTGATGTTGCCATATTTCATAAGTTGTTATCTCCAAAAGAATACTCGGGATAGACTTCACCTTAAACTCCAATAGCAGGGCTTTATTTCCAGTCATATGTCCTGAGCATCCTTTGTCCAAGACTAAGGAATTTTTTCATGTTACACTACAATCAGATGAGCCGTTAGTTATAGTTGTAAGGACCCAGACCTTGCTTGGATCCTTTGAACTTTTTAAGTTTGTTAACATTTGCAGCATAAGTATTTACATCAGAGGTTATACTAAAATTCTTAATATCAGGAAGTTGCACATGCACAATAACTTTTGTTTTATTTAAAGAGGGCTTCAGTTTATAATAATCATAATACAAACTATGATACTCCTTACATGTGTAAATGTAATGCCAAATACTACCACAATGGAAAACAAGGGTTCTGTGGTCTAGATCTAACTATTTCTGTTCTTTCTAGGCTGTTTGTCCTTATTTTTTATTTTTACTTTCTTCACCTTTTGCTTAAGCTGCTTTGAGTCATTAACCAAATATTATTGACTTAGTCTGTATTTTTTTATTCTTATCAGTATTTAAGTTTGACTTAGGTATTAATGATGAACCTTTCTCAGTATCTGACTTGATACCATCAGCACTTAAACTAAACTTAACAGGTTTGACTAAACCTTGTTCAGTTTTTCTTCTTATCAGTATTACTGGTTAAACCTCCTCAGTCACTTTTTCATTTAATTGTCAGTATTAGATTTATTTGCATAACCTAATCCTGATCCTCAACAACCACTTTCTATAATTTCCTGAGTTGTTTTTCCTGAATTAGTCCAAAGTTTAATAATTTCTCTTTTTTAGCTAATTATTTTTCTAGATAATCCATTGCTTTTCTAACAATTTTTGTAACACCCCAATTCAGGTCGGGGATCCGGGTTGTCACGAGTTTCATTTCCATTAAAACACTTAATCTTGAATCAACAACTAACTACCTGCATGTTGTGACCCCACAATACACACACACATCAATTTATAGTCCCAGAGATAAACACGAAATAAGTACAAGTGATATGATCCACAATAAGTCATGTTCCTCGCTATATTATATTACATGATTCATAATTATACATAAGTCGGGTACACCAAAGTTGAAAGTCTGGCCTATTGGTATTTCCCACCTCAGCTATAGCGGCATTAACATCTACAAGAAACTGCAAAACATTTCTATCCATTTATGAATTGGAAAGCTTGTTCTATTATCTTGTCTAGCTGTTGTTGTGTGATAGATAAAATAAAGCAAGGGTGAGCAACACAGCCCACCAAAATAATATATAAGTGATCAACAATATATGATATTTTCATTGTATTTCTAAAAGTCTTTGTCATGCAATATAAACCAAGTTCAATATCTCAAAATATTTTAATATATATACTTTTCATAAATCTCTGAAATCCTTATTATACATAATATAAACAGAGTTCCAATATATTTCAAAAGATGAAGTTACAAGTTACCTTCAATATATATCTTTTCATAATTACTGAAGATCTCGATTATGCATGATAGGGATAAATAAATCCTGATTACATAATTAAATATTACAGTAATTATAAATGGTTTGGGCTGCAAGGCCCAATAAGAAGATGTATGACATTCAGACCAAAAAGGTCAACACATTGATCAGGCCTGATGGACCAGATCAGGCCTGATGGAACAAAGATGGCCCAAAAACCCTGAATATTAATTAATTTCGTAATTAATTAATAAGGGAAAAGTCAGCTATTGAGAAGAGTTCCAATAAGGATATAAATCCTTGCAGATTAGTCTCAGAGGGACCTAAAAGGATAAGGAATCAGTTTCCTACTACTTAGGACTCCAAAGTCCATTCTAATTATGAGACTTGCCCACCAGGTCTCCTATACCAAGTCCAATTCAAGGACCACCAGCATCTATATAAGGGGTCTCGCCCCACCAATCAGAACTACGTTTTTTGGCTTGATTCTCTAATTCACAGAGATACGTAGGCATCTCATAAAGGCAGAATTAAGCTACGAAACACGAGAGCAGCCATTTAAGGCCTTGAGCTCCCGAACCTTAGCAATAAATACAGCAAATAATAACCTTTATTTTTTATCCATAACATTTGGCGCTGTCTGTGGGAAAGTACAACAATAACCATGGTGAGAACACGGAGAACAGTTAGAACCCTTGAAGGAGGAATACCAACGGGGACAACCCAAGTGATTTCTTCAACTGTGGAGGTGCCTCCTCACTCAACCTATGTAACCATGCAAGGAGAACCCCAGGTAGGGGCAAATGAACTTCAGCCACAAGGGACGATCCCCTCGGCTACTCAAGGTACGAATCCTCAAGTTCAACAAATACATACACCTGTGAATTCTCGACCCGTCGGGTACGAATATTCAACTGTTGTTACTACTAACCCCCCTTATGGGATGCCCCTTTACCCCGAGGTTGGAGGAAGCGGACATGCTGGGCGGAGTGAAGCACGAGGGCGATCTCCCCCATATATACGAGGTTTGGCTCATATTCCTGAGGATCAGGAATTTTCTGGTCCTTACACTGAGAGAGACTCTGAATCTTTGGATGATGAAGTAGCCCTAAGAAGGAGATGTGTTGGCAAAGAGCCGATGGCTGAAGGTAGCCAACGCCCTCAAAGCACCCAAGGGACAAATCCCCAAGAAGTGGAAGAAGAATCAGGGCTCACGAGGATGAGATTCAAAGGCTGAGGCGTGACCTGGAGGCGCACCAGACCACCAGACCCCCAGCACCTCCTAGGGGAGAAATCCTCCTCCCATCATAGACCTGGATGGTCCAGTGCAGAGAAGGGTTGTTGTTCCAAGGGCTGATACAAGTAATCTTCTTCCCCTTGGAGATCCTGATAATCCTACCTTCATGAAAATAAATGAATGCCCATATCTCAAGGAAGTTCAAGATGCCAACTATAAAAGCTTATGATGGTACGGGAGATCCTCCTAATCATGTTAGAACATTTTCTAATGCACTGCTGTTGCAGCCCGTGAATGATGCTATTAAGTGTCGGGCCTTTCCTCAAACCCTGTCGAGTATGGCTCAAAGGTGGTATAGTCGCTTGCTCCCAAATTCTATTGGGTCGTTCAGAGAATTAAGTCAGGCTTTTATTAAGCAATTCATCAGTGGGAGAGTTCATGAGAAAAGTTCAGCATCTCTTATGAGCATTGTGTAGGGAACAAAGGAATCCTTGAGAGATTACCTGAATCGTTTCACAAAGGAGGCTTTAAAAGTCCCAGACCTGGATGATAAGGTAGCCATGATAGCACTGCAAAAAGGAACTAGGGATGAGTTTTTTAAGATGTCCTTGGCCAAACGTCCCCCCGAAAGCATGTTGCAGCTCCAGGATAGGGCAGGGAAGTATATCAAGGTTGAAGAAAGCATGAGGAAGACCGTAATAAATAATGAACCCACTGGAGGCAAGAAGCGGAAAACTGATCTGGAGTATATTGTTAAGGACAAGTATCCTCGAACCGAGGAAAACTCTGATTCAACCCCCAAGAAGGGAGGACCTGGGCAAAAGTTCACTGAATACGCTAAGCTGAATGCTCCTAGAAGCCAGATCTTGATGGAGATCGAGAAAGATAGAGATATTCGTTGGCCTAAGCCCT